>NC_057812.1:671112664-671352100 GCF_018294505.1 Triticum aestivum
CTCAATGGCCCACTTTGCAATCCGGTCAGTTGTTTCTCTGTTTTGAATGATATCTCCCAGAGGGGCTGAACTGACCACTGTGATAGGATGACCCTGAAAATAATGCTTGAGCTTCCGGCTTGCCATAAACACCCCATAAACCAGCTTCTACCAATGTGGATACCTCTGCTTTGATTCGATAAGCACCTCGCTGATATAATAAACCGGCCATTGAACCGGATATTCCTTTCCAGCCTCCTTCCGCTCCACAACAATAGCCACACTAACAGCCCTGGCATTAGCAGCCACATATAGCAGTAAAGGCTCTTTATCGATCGGAGTTGCAAGCACAGGAGGTTCAGATAATTGCCTCTTCAGATCCTCAAATGCTTTATCAGCTGCATCGCTCCAGACAAAGTCATCCATTTTCTTTAGCATCTGATATAAAGGGATAGCCTTTTCCCCTAGACGACTGATAAACCGGCTCAAAGCCGCAATCCGACCCGCCAGACGCTGAGCATCATTGATGCATGCTGGTTTAGCCAAAGAAGTGATAGTTATGATTTTCTCCGGATTAGCTTCAATGCCCCTGTTAGACACCAGAAAACCCAAGAGCTTTCCTGTCGGAACACCAAAGACACATTTGTCTGGATTAAGCATCATCTTATAAACCCGGAGGTTATCAAAGGTTTCTCTCAAGTCATCTATGAATGTTTCCTCCTTCCTGGACTTTACCACAATATCATCCCCATATGCGTGAACATTGCGCCCAATCTGCTTATGAAGGCAATTCTGAACACATAGTTGATAAGTCACCTGGGCACTCTTGAGCCCAAAGGGCATGGAGACATAGCAGAAGGCTCCAAAGGCAGTTATAAAAGCTGTCTTCTCCTGGTCCTTAACTGCCATTTTGATCTGATGATAACCAGAATAAGCATCCAGAAAACACAAACAGTCACAACCCGCCGTAGCATCAATAATCTGATCAATACGAGGGAGGGCAAAGGGATCTGCTGGGCAAGCCTTGTTCAAATCTGTGTAGTCCACACACATATGCCAAGTGTCGTTTTTCTTAAGAACCAGCACCGGATTAGCCAACCACTCCAGGTGAAAGACCTCCACGATAAACCCTGCGGCCAACAGCCGAGCTACCTCCTCACCAATAGCCTTGCGCCTTTCTTCGTTGAAGCGGCGGAGAAACTGTCTAACCGGTTTAAACTTAGGATCTATATTAAGTGTGTGCTCAGCGAGTTCCCTCGGTACACCTGGCATGTCAGAAGGCTTCCATGCAAAGATGTCCCGGTTCTCACGGATGAACTCGATGAGCGCGCTTTCCTATTTGGGATCCAAGTTAGCGCTGATGATGAACTACTTGGATGAATCGCCAGGAACAAAATCAACCATTTAGTGTCAGTGGCTGATTTAAACTTCAACGCCGGATCGTGCTCTGTAGTTGGCTTTTTCAAGCAAGTCATGTCTGCCGAATCAACCTTGTCCTTATAAAACTTCAGCTCTTCCGTGGCACAAACCGACTTAGCGTAAGCCACATCACCTTCCTCACATTCCAAAGCAATCTTCCTGCTCCCATGTATTGTGATGGTCCCCTTATGACCTGGCATCTTAAGCTGCAGATAAACATAACACGACCTCGCCATGAACTTGGCATAAGCCGGTCGCCCAAACGGAGCGTGATACGGACTCTTGATTTTTACCACCTCAAAAGTCAATGTTTCTAACCTTGAATCATGATCATTTCCAAAGGCCACTTCTAGGGCTGTCTTGCCCACTGGATATGCAGAATTACCAGGCACCACACCATGAAAAACGGTGTTCGACGGTTTAAGATTCTTATTTGTCAACCCCATATGGCGGAAGGTGTCATAGTAGAGAATATTAATACTGCTTCCCCCATCCATGATCACCTTGGTGAACTTATACCCCCCAACTTGAGGTGCCACCACTAAAGCCAGATGACCCAGATTATCAACCCGGGGTGGGTGATCCTCTCTACTCCATAAAATGGGTTGCTCAGACCAGCGCAAATACTGAGGCGCTGCCGGTTCAACAGAATTCACGGCCCTCTTGTAAAGCTTCTGATAACGCGTACACAACCTAGTGGTGAAGACATGATACTGCCCACTATTCAACTACTTCGGATTGCTCTGATAACCCGACTGCTGCTGCTGCTGATTCCCCTGATGGTTATAACCTCCCTGGTTGCCCTGGTTCCCTTGATTGCTATGTGATACGTCTCCGTCGTATCTACTTTTCCAAACACTTTTGCCCTTGTTTTGGACTCTAACTTGCATGATTTGAATGGAACTAACCCGGACTGACGTTGTTTTCAACAGAATTACCATGGTGTTATTTATGTGCAGAAAGAAACATTCTCGGAATGACCTGAAACTTCACGAAGCAACTTTTTGGAAAATATAAAAAATACCTGCAAAAGATAAAGGCCAGGGGGCCCACCACCTGTCCACGAGGGTGGGGGGCGCCTACCCCCCTAGGGCGTGCCCCCTACCTCGTGGGCCCCCTGGTGCCTCTCCGACTCCAACTCCAACTCCATATATTGTGTTTTGGGGAGAAAAAGCCCAGAGAGAAGAATTCATCGCGTTTTATGATACGGAGCCGCCGCCAAGCCCTAAAACCTCTCGGGAGGGCTGATCTGGAGTCTGTTCGGGGCTCCGGAGAGGGGAATTTGTCGCCATCGTCATCATCAACCATCCTCCATCACCAATTTCATGATGCTCACCACCGTGCGTGAGTAATTCCATCATAGGCTTGCTAGACGGTGACGGATTGGATGGGATCTATCATGTAATCGAGTTAGTTTTGTTAGGGTTTGATCCCTAGTATCCATTATGTTCTGAGATTGATGTTGCTATGACTTTGCTACGCTTAATGCTTGTCACTAGGGCCCGAGTGCCATGATTTCAGATCTGAACCTATTATGTTTTCATCAATATATGAGTGTTCTTGATCCTATCTTGCAATTCTATAGTCACCTATTATGTGTTATGATCCGTTAACCCCGAAGTGACAATAATCGGGATATTTACCGGTGATGACCATAGTTTGAGGAGTTCATGTATTCACTATGTGTTAATGCTTTGTTCTGGTTCTCTATTAAAAGGAGGCCTTAATATCCCTTAGTTTCCGTAAGGACCCCGCTGATGGGGAACGTAGTAATTTCAAAAAAATTCCTACGCACACGCAAGATCATGGTGATGCATAGCAACGAGAGGGGAGAGTGTTGTCTACGTACCCTCGTAGACCGGAAGCGGAAGCGTTATAACAACGTGGTTGATGTAGTCGTACATCTTCACGGCCCGACCGATCAAGCACCGAAACTACGGCACCTCCGAGTTCTAGCACACGTTCAGCTTGATGACGATCCCCGGACTCCGATCCAGTAGAATGTCGGGGAAGAGTTCCGTCAGCACGAGGGCGTGGTGACGATCTTGATGTTCTACCATCGCAGGGCTTCGCCTAAGCACCGCTACAATATTTATCGAGGATTATGGTGGAGGGGGGCACCGCACACGGCTAAGAGATCAATGATCAATTGTTGTCTCTATGGGGTGCCCCCCTGCCCCCATATATAAAGGAGCAAGGGAGGGAGACGGCCGTCCTAGGAGGAGGGCGCGCCAAGGGGGAAGTCCTACTCCCACCGGGAGTAGGACTCCTCCTTCCCTTGTTGGAGTAGGAGAGAAGGAAAGAGGGGGAGAGGAACAAGGAAAAGTGGGCTTCACCCCTTGTCCAATTCGGACCAGAGGGGGGGGGGGAGCACGCCTCCTTCCTTTTGGCCTCTCTCCTCTATTCCCGTATGGCCCAATAAGGCCCATATACTCCCCGGTGAATTCCCGTAACTCTCCGGTACTCCGAAAAATACCCGAATCACTCGGAACCTTTCCGATGTCCGAATATAGTCGTCCAATATATCGATCTTTACGTCTTGACCATTTCAAGACTCCTCATCATGTCCCCGATCTCATCCGGGACTCCGAACTCCTTCGGTATATCAAAACTCATAAACTCATAATATAACTGTCATCAAAACCTTAAGCGTGCGGACCCTACGGGTTTGAGAACAATGTAGACATGACCGAGACACGTCTCCGGTCAATAACCAATAGCGGAACCTGGATGCTCATATTGGCTCCCACATATTCTACGAAGATCTTTATCGGTCAAACCGCATAACAACATACGTTGTTCCCTTTGTCATCGGTATGTTACTTGCCCGAGATTCGATCGTCGGTATCTCAATACCTAGTTCAATCTCGTTACCGGCAAGTCTCTTTACTCATTCCGTAATACATCATCCTGCAACTAACTCATTAGTTGCAATGCTTGCAAGGCTTAAGTGATGTGCATTACCGAGAGGGCCCAGAGATACCTCTCCGACAATCAGAGTGACAAATCCTAATCTCGAAATACGCCAACCCAACAAGTACCTTCAGAGACACCTGTAGAGCACCTTTATAATCACCCAGTTACGTTGTGACATTTGGTAGCACACAAAGTGTTCCTCCGGTAAACGGGAGTTGCATAATCTCATAGTCATAGGAACATGTATAAGTCATGAAGAAAGCAATAGCAACAAACTAAACAATCAAGTGCTATGCTAACGGAATGGGTCAAGTCAATCACATTATTCTCTAATGATGTGACCCCGTTAATCAAATGACAACTCATGTCTATGGCTAGGAAACTTAACCATCTTTGATTTAACGAGCTAGTCAAGTAGAGGCATACTAGTGACACTCTGTTTGTCTATGTATTCACACATGTATTATGTTTCTGGTTAATACAATTCTAGCATGAATAATAAACATTTATCATGAAATAAGAAAATAAATAATAACTTTATTATTGCCTCTAGGGCATATTTCCTTCAGTCTCCCACTTGCACTAGAGTCAATAATCTAGTTCACATCGCCATGTGATTTAACATCAATAGTTCACATCACTATGTGATTAACACCCATAGTTCACATCGTCATGTGACCAACACCCAAAGGGTTTACTAGATTCAATAATCTAGTTCACATCGCTATGTGATTAACGTCCAAAGAGTACTAAGGTGTGATCATGTTTTGCTTGTGAGAGAAGTTTAGTCAACGGGTCTGCCACATTCAGATCCGTCAGTATTTTGCAAATTTCTATGTCAACGATGCTCTGCACTAAGCTACTCTAGCAAATTGCTCCCACTTTCAATATGTATCCAGATTGAGACTTTGAGTTATCTGGATCAGTGTCAAAACTTGCATCGACGTAACCTTTTACGATGAATCCTTTGTCACCTCCATAATCGAGAAACATATTTGTATTCCATTAAGGATAATTTTGACCAATGTCCAGTGATCTACTCCTAGATCACTATTGTACTCCCTTGCCAAACTCAGGGCAGGGTATACAATAGGTCTGGTACACAGCATGGCATACTTTATATAACCTATGGCTGAGGCATAGGGAATGACTTTCATTCTCTTTCTATCTTATGTCGTGGTCGGGTTTTGAGTCTTACTCAACTTCACACCTTTGTAACACAGGCAAGAACTCCTTCTTTGACTGTTCCATTTTGAACTACTTCAAAATCTTGTCAAGGTATGTACTCATTGAAAAACTTATCAAGCGTCTTGATCTATCTCTATAGATCTTGATGCTCAATATGTAAGCAG
Organism: Triticum aestivum; assembly: GCF_018294505.1. Classification (NCBI taxonomy): domain Eukaryota; kingdom Viridiplantae; phylum Streptophyta; class Magnoliopsida; order Poales; family Poaceae; genus Triticum; species Triticum aestivum. Next base: position 671,118,331 of record NC_057812.1, read on the forward strand.
CTTCACTGAGGTCTTTCTTTGAAAAACTCCTTTCAAACATTCCTTTATGCTTTGCAGAATAAATCAACATTATCTCCGATCAACAATATGTCATATACATATACTTATCAGAAATGTTGTAGTGCTCCCACTCACTTTCTTGTAAATACAGGCTTCACCGCAAGACTATATAAAACTATATGCTTTGATCAACTTATCAAAGCGTATATTCCAACTCCGAGATGCTTGCACCAGTCCATAGATGGATCGCTGGAGCTTGCATATTTTGTTAGCACCTTTAGGATTGACAAAACCTTCTGGTTGCATCATATACAACTCTTCTTTAATAAATCCATTAAGGAATGCAGTTTTGTTTATCCATTTGCCAGATTTCATAAAATGCGGTAATTGCTAACATGATTCGGACAGACTTAAGCATAGATACGAGTGAGAAACTCTCATCGTAGTCAACACCTTGAACTTGTCGAAAACCTTTTGTGACAATTCTAGCTTTGTAGATAGTAACACTACTATCAGCGTCCGTCTTCCTCTTGAAGATCCATTTAATCTCAATGGCTCACCAATCAACGGGCAAGTCAATCAAAGTCCATACTTTGTTCTTATATATATGGATCCCATCTCAGATTTCATGGCCTTAAACCATTTTGCGGAATCTGGCCTCATCATCGCTTCCTCATAGTTCGTAGGTTCGTCATGGTCAAGTAACATGACCTCCAGAATAGGATCACCGTACCACTCTGGTGCGGATCTCACTCTGGTTGATCTACGAAGTTCTGTAGTAACTTGATCTGAAGTTTCATGATCATCATCATTAACTTCCTCTCTTGTTGGTGTAGACATCAATGGAACTGATTTCTATGATGAACTATTTTCCAATTCGGGAGAAGGTACAATTACCTTATCAAGTTCCACTTTCCTCCCACTCACTTCTTTCGAGAGAAACTCCTTCTCTAGAAAGGATCCATTCTCAGCAACGAATATCTTGCCTTCGGATCTGTGATATAAGGTGTACCCAACAGTTTCGTTTGGGTATCCTATGAAGATGCACTTCTTCGATTTGGGTTCAAGCTTATCAGTTTGAAACTTTTTCACATAAGCATCGCCGCCCCAAACTTTAAGAAACGACAACTTTGGTTTCTTGCCAAACCACAGTTCATAAGGCATCGTCTCAATAGATTTCGATGGTGCCCTATTTAATGTGAATGTAGCTGTCTCTAATGCATAACCCCAAAACGATAGTGGTAAATCAGTAAGAGACATCATAGATTGCACTATAACAAATAAAGTACGGTTATGACGTTCGGACACACCATTACGCTGTGGTGTTCCAGGTGGCATGAGTTTGTGAAACTATTCCACATTGTATTAATTGAAGACCAAACTCGTAACTCAAATATTCGCCTCTGCGATCAGATCGTAGAAACTTTATTTTCTTGTTACGTTGATTTTCTACTTCACTCTGAAATTCTTTGAACTTTTCAAATGTTTCAGACTTATGTTTCTTTAAGTAGATATACCCATATCTACTCAAATCATCTGTGAAGGTCAGAAAATAACGATACTCGCCGCAAACCTCAACACTCATCGGACCTCATACATCAGTATGTATTATATCCAATAAGTCAGTTGCTCGCTCCATTGTTCTAGAGAACGGAGTCTTAGTCATCTTTGCCCATGAGGCATGGTTCGCAAGCATCAACTGATTCATAATCAAGTGATTCCAAAAGCCCATCAGCATGGATTTTCTTCATGCGCTTTACACCAATATGACCTAAACGGCAGTGCCACAAATAAGTTGCATTATCATTATTAACTTTGCATCTCTTGGCTTCAATATTATGAATATGTGTATAACCATTTTCATTGGGTGTATAACCATAGAAGGTTTTATTCATGTAAACAGAATAACAATTATTCTTAACTTAAATGAATAACCGTATTGCAATAAACATGATCAAATCATATCCATGCTCAACGCAAACACCAAATAACACTTATTTAGGTTCAACACTAATCCCAAAAGTATAGGGAGTGTGCGATGATGATCATATCATTCTTGGAACTACTTCCAACACACATCGTCACTTCACCCTTAACTACTCTCTGTTCATTCTGCAACTCTTGTTTCAAGTTACTACTCTTAGCAACTGAACTAGTATCAAATACTGAGGGGTTGCTATAAACACTAGTAAAGTACACATCAATAACATGTATATCCAATATACCTTTGTTCACTTTTCCATCCTTCTTATCCACCAAATACTTGGGGTAGTTCCGCTTCTAGTGACCAGTCCCTTTGCAGTAGAAGCACTTAGTCTCAGGCTTAGGTCCAGACTTGGGCTTCTTCACTTGAGCAGCAACTTGCTTGCCGTTCTTCTTGAAGTTCCCTTTCTTCCCTTTGCCCTTTTTGAAACTAGTGGTCTTTGTCAACCATCAACACTTGATGCTTTTCTTGATTTCTACCTTCGTCAATTTCAGCATCACGAAGAGCTTGGGAATTACTTTTCGTTATCCCTTGCATATTATAATTCATCACGAAGTTCTACTAACTTGGTGATGGTGACTAGAGAATTCTGTCAATCACTATTTTATCTAGAAGATTAACTCTCACTTGATTCAAGCGATTGTAGTACCCAGACAATCTGAGCACATGCTCACTGCTTGAGCGCTATTCTCCTCCATCTTTTAGCTATAGAACTTGTTGGAGACTTCATATCTCTCAACTCAGGTATTTTACTTGAAATATTAACTTCAACTCCTGGAACATCTCATATGGTCCATGATGTTCAAAACGTCTTTGAAATCCCGATTCTAAGCTGTTAAGCATGGTGCACTAAACTATCAAGTAGTCATCATATTGAGCTAGCCAAACGTTCATAACGTCTACATCTACTCCTGCAATAGGTTTGTCACCTAGCGGTGCATCAAGGACATAATTCTTCTGTGCAGCAATGAGGATAATCCTCAGACCACGGATCCAATCCGCATCATTGCTACTAACATTTTTCAACTTAGTTTTTTCTAGGAACATATAAAAAATAAACGGGGAGCAACATCGCGAGCTATTGATCTACAATATAGATATGCTAATACTACCAGGACTAAGTTCATGATAAATTAAAGTTCAATTAATCATATTACTTAAGAACTCCCACTTAGATAGACATCCCTCTAATCATCTAAGTGATCACGTGATCCAAATCAACTAAACCATAACCGATCATCACGTGAAATGGAGTAGTTTTCAATGGTGAACGTCACTATGTTGATCATATCTACTATATGATTCACGCTCGACCTTTCAGTCTCAGTGTTCCAAGGCCATATCTGCATATGCTAGGCTCGTCAAGTTTAACCTGAGTATTCTGCGTGTGCAAAACTGGCTTGCACCCGTTGTAGATGGACGTAGAGCTTATCACACCCGATCATCACGTGGTGTCTGGGCACGACGAACTTTGGCAACGGTGCATACTCAGGGAGAACACTTTTATCTTGAAATTTAGTGAGAGATCATCTTATAATGCTACCGTCAATCAAAGCAAGATAAGATGCATAAAAGATAAACATCACATGCAATCAATATAAGTGATATGATATGGCCGTCATATCTTGTGCTTGTGATCTCCATCTCCGAAGCACCGTCATCATCACCATCGTCACCGGCGCGACACCTTGATCACCATCGTAGCATCGTTGTCGTCTCGCCAATCTTATGCTTCCACGACTATCGCTACCACTTAGTGATAAAGTAAAGCATTATAGCGCAATTGCATTGCATACAATAAAGCGACAACCATATGGCTCCTGCCAGTTGCCGATAACTCGGTTACAAAACATGATCATCTCATACAATAAAATTTAGCATCATGTCTTGACCATATCACATCACAACATGCCCTGCAAAAACAAGTTAGACGTCCTCTACTTTGTTGTTGCAAGTTTTACGAGGCTGCTACGGGCTTAGCAAGAACCGTTCTTACCTACGCATCAAAACCACAACGATAGTTTGTCAAGTTGGTGTTGTTTTAACCTTCGCAAGGACCGGGCGTAGCCACACTTGGTTCAACTAAAGTTGGAGAAACTGACACCCGCCAGCCACCTGTGTGCAAAGCACGTCGGTAGAACCAGTCTCGCGTAAGCGTACGCGTAATGTCGGTCCGGGCCGCTTCATCCAACAATACCGCCGAACCAAAGTATGACATGCTGGTAAGCAGTATGACTTATATCGCCCACAGCTCACTTGTGTTCTACTCATGCACAACATCAACGCATAAAACCTAGGCTCGGATGCCACTGATGGGGAACGTAGTAATTTCAAAAAAATTCCTACGCACACGCAAGATCATGGTGATGCATAGCAACGAGAGGGGAGAGTGTTGTCTACGTACCCTCTTAGACCGGAAGCGGAAGCGTTATAACAACGGGGTTGATGTAGTCGTACGTCTTCACGGCCCGACCGATCAAGCACCGAAACTACGGCACCTCCGAGTTCTAGCACACGTTCAACTCGATGACGATCCCCGGACTCCGATCCAGCAGAATGTCGGGGAAGAGTTCCGTCAGCACGACGGCATGGTGACGATCTTGATGTTCTACCGTCACAGGGCTTCGCCTAAGCACCGCTACAATATTATCGAGGATTATGGTGGAGGGGGGCACCGCACACGACTAAGAGATCAATGATCAATTGTTATCTCTATGGGGTGCCCCCTGCCCTCGTATATAAAGGAGCAAGGGAGGGAGGCGGACGGCCTAGGAGGAGGGCGCGCCAAGGGGGTAGTCCTACTCCCACCGGGAGTAGGACTCCTCCTTCCCTTGTTGGAGTAGGAGAGAAGGAAAGAGGGGGAGAGGAACAAGGAAAATTGGGCTGCACCCCTTGTCCAATTCGGACCAGAGGGGGGGCGCGCGCCTCCTTCCTTGTGGCCTCTCTCCTCTATTCCCGTATGGCCCAATAAGGCCCATATACTCTCCGGCGAATTCTCGTAACTCTCCAGTACTCCAAAAAATACCCGAATCACTCGGAACCTTTCCGATGTCCGAATATAGTCGTCCAATATATCGATCTTTACGTCTCGACCATTTCGAGACTCCTCGTCATGTCTCCGATCTCATCCGGGACTCCGAACTCCTTCGGTACATCAAAACTCATAAACTCATAATATAACTATCATCGAAACCTTGAGCGTGCGGACCCTACGGGTTCGAGAACAATGTAGACATGACCGAGACACGTCTCCGATCAATAACCAATAGCGGAACCTGGATGCTCATATTGGCTCCCACATATTCTACGATAACATACGTTGTTCCCTTTGTCATCGGTATGTTACTTGCCCAACATTCGATCGTCGGTATGTCAATACCTAGTTCAATCTCGTTACCGGCAAGTCTCTTTACTCGTTCCGTAATACATCATTGTGCAACTAACTCATTAGTTGCAATGCTTGCAAGGCTTAAGTGATGTGCATTACCGAGAGGGCCCAGAGATACCTCTCCGACAATCGGAGTGACAAATCCTAATCTCGAAATACGCCAACCCAACAAGTACCTTCGGAGACACCTGTAGAGCACCTTTATAATCACCAAGTTACGTTGTGACGTTTGGTAGCACACAAAGTGTTCCTCCGGTAAACGGGAGTTCCATAATCTCATAGTCATAGGAACATGTATAAGTCATGAAGAAAGCAATAGCAACAAACTAAACGATCAAGTGCTATGCTAACGGAATGGGTCAAGTCAATCACATTATTCTCTAATGATGTGACCCCGTTAATCAAATGACAACTCATGTCTATGGCTAGGAAACTTAACCATTTTTGATTTAACGAGCTGGTCAAGTAGAGGCATACTAGTGACACTCTGTTTGTCTATGTGTTCACACATGTATTATGTTTCCGGTTAATACAATTCTAGCATGAATAATAAACATTTATCATGAAATAAGGAAATAAATAATAACTTTATTATTGCCTCTAGGGCATATTTCCTTCACCCGCTGCCACGGGAGGGTAGGATAAAAGATGTCATGCAAGTTCTTTTCCATAAGCACGTATGACTATCGGAATACATGCCTACATTATATCAATGAACTAGAGCTAGTTCTGTGTCACCCTAGGTTATGACTGTTACATGATGAACCGCATCCGGCATAATTCTCCATCACCGATCCATTGCCTACGAGCTTTCCATATATTGTTCTCCGCTTATTTACTTTTTCGTTGATATTGCTATCATCACTACAAAATACCAAAAACACTATTTTTACTATTTTTACCTTTTGCTGCCATTACCACTACTATCATATTACTTTGCTACTAAACACTTTGTTGCAGATATTAAGTTTTCAGGTGTGGTTGAATTGACAACTCAGCTGCTAATACTTGAGAATATTCTTTGGCTCCCCTTATGTCGAATCAATAAATTTGGGTTGAATACTCTACCCTCGAAAATTGTTGCGATCCCCTATACTTGTGGGTTATCAAGACCATTTTCTGGCGCGGTTGCCGGGGAGCATAGCTCTATTCTTTGAGTCACTTGGGATTTATATCTGCTTATCATTATGAAGAACTTGAAAGATCCAAGAACCAAGATTTATCCCTCAACTACGAGGGGAGGTAAGGAACTGCCATCTAGCTCTGCACTTGATTCACCTTCTATTTTGAGTAAGCTTGCGACGCCTAAAACTGCTTCTGCTATTCGTTCTGATATGTCGCATGTTATTGATGATGCCACTTCTGCTATGCATGATACTTATGATGAAACTACTTCTATGCTTGATACTACTGTGCCACTTGGTGATTTTCTCGATGAACAACTTGCTAGGGCTAGAGAAATTGAAAATATTGAATCTGATAATACTGATGAAAGTGATGATGAAGAATCACTTGTTATTCCTGAGGGTTATGTTTTTGATCAAGAAGCTTCTTTAGCTATTTTAGCTTGCAAAGATAGAAATGAACTTAAGAGGTTATCAGCTAAATGGAATAAGCAATCTCTAAATGCTAGAATGAAACCTGACCCTGCTTTTGCTACTTCACCTATTTGTGTTACTGATAAGGATTATGAATTCTCTGTTGATCCTGATATAAGTACTTTGGTTGAATCTGATCCTTTTCATGGTTATGAATCTGAAACTGTTGTAGCACATCTTACTAAGCTGAATGATATAGCCACCCTGTTCACTAACGATGAGAGAACTCGTTACTTTTATATCCTTAAAATATTTCCGTTCTCATTAAAGGGTGATGCTAATATATGGTTTAATTCTCTTGATCCTGGTTGTGTGCGTAGTCCCCAGGATATGATTTATTACTTCTCTGCTAAATATTTCCCTGCTCATAAGAAACAAGCTGCTTTAAGGGATATATATAATTTTGTGCAAATTGAAGAAGAGAGTCTCCCACAAGCTTGGGGGAGGCTTCTCCAATTGCTTAATGCTTTGCATGATCATCCTCTTAAGAAAAATGAAATACTTGATATCTTTTATAATGGACTAACCGATGCCTCCAGAGATTACCTGGATAGTTGTGCTGGTTCTGTTTTCAGGGAAAGAACGCCAGATGAAGCTAAAATTCTATTGAATAATATGTTGACAAATGAAAATAATTGGACACCTCCTGAGCCAGTTCCTGAGCCTATTCCTAAACCAACTCCGAAGAAGAGGGGTATTCTATTTCTCAGTCCTGAAGATATGCAAGAGGCAAAGAAATCTATGAAAGAAAAAGGTATTAATGCTGAAGATGTTAAGAATTTACCTCCTATTGAAGAAATACATGGTCTTAATTTACCATCTGTTGAAGAAACATATAATCTTAATCCCTTACCTATTGAAGAAACTCATGGTCTTGATAACCCGACACAGGTAGTAAAGGTAAATTCTCTCTATAGATATGAAAAAGCTGAAATCCCATTTACTAAGTTTGCTAGCCCATGCTTAGATGAGTTTGATAAATTTATGGCTAAGCAAGAAGACTTTAATGCTTATTTTGGTAGACCATTGAAATACAATTCAAATATGCTTGAACACTTGGGTGATTATATGGCTAATGTCAAAGGTGAACTTAAACTTATTAGTAAACATGCTTCTATGATTACCACTCAAGTAGAACAAGTACTTAAAGCTCAAAATGATTGTCTCTATGAATTGAATAGTAAAGATAATGATCATGATGTTAGAGTTATGACTAGAGGTGGTAAAATGACTCAGGAACCTTTGTATCCTGAAGGCCACCCTAAGGGAATTGAGCAAGATTCTCAGAGAAATAATATAGGTGCACCTAGTCCTTCTAAAAGGAAGAAAAAGAAAAATGATAGAACTTTGCATGCTTCTAGTGAACCTGTTATTGAACCACCTGAGAATCCAAATGATATTTCTATTTCTGATGCTGAAACTCAAGCTGGTAATGAACCTGAAACTAGTGATAATGCTAATAATAATATTTATGATGATGCTCAATCTAGTAATGATAATGATATAGAAATTGAACCTGCTGTTAATCTTGATAACCCACAATCAAAGAATCAAAGTTATGATAAGAAAGACTTTGTTGCTAGGAAACATGGTTCAGAAACCCATGCCTTTTCCTCCCAAACCATCCAAGAAAAACGATGAGGAGGATTTTGAGCGCTTTGCTGAAATGATTAGACCTATCTTTTTGCGTATGCAATTAACTGATATGCTCAAAACTAATCCTTATGCTAAAATTTCCACCATGCTTGCTAATTATACTTTTAAGGGTGGAATACCAAAGAAACTTGGAGATCCCAGTGTACCCACTATACCATGCTCTATTAAAAGAAACTATGTTAAAACTGCTTTATGTGATCTTGGAGCCGGTGTTAGTGTTATGCCTCTCTCTTTATATCATAGACTTGATTTGAATAAGTTGACACCTACTGAAATATCTTTGCAAATGGCTGATAAATCAACTGTTATACCTGTCGATATTTGTGAGGATGTGCCTGTTGTAGTTGCAAGCGTTACTATTTTAACAGACTTTGTTATTCTTGATATTCCCGAGGACGATAGTATGTCTATTATTCTTGGAAGAACCTTTTTGAATACTGCAGGGGCTGTTATTGATTGCACTAAAGGCAATGTCACTTTTCATGTTAATGGTAATGAGCATACGGTACACTTTCCGAGGAAACAACCTCAAGTTCATAGTATCAACTCTATTGGAAAAATTCCATCGATTATATTTGGAGGTTTTGAATTTCCTCTTCCTACTGTCAAGAAGAAATATGATATTCTTATTATTGGGGATGTTCATATCCCCGTTGAGGTAACATAGTGTTATTCGAAATTTCTCCGGTTCCATGTTATTCGGAATGAGTTCGTTAACAAGACTTGATCAACCTTGTTAGTGGATTCCTTTTGATGATCATGAGATGGATGAAATTAGAAGGCACAACCTTTTGTACCACACTTTTACTTTCCGTTATTTATATTAAATAAAATAAAAATAAATATTTTTCTGTCTGTTATCTGATTATCCGTGTAATATAAAAATACCCCGAAAATAAAAGTTCTCCAAATGCCCTGAAATTTAAATATGATTTTTTCCAGAATATATGAGAATATTTGGCACTGAGAACACAACAGGGGGTCAACCACCTTCCCACGAGGGTGGAGGGCGTGCCCTACCCCCCTGGGCGCGCCCCTACCTCGTGGGCCCATGGTGGACCTCCTCCACTTATCCCTGCACCCACACACTCCTTCTTCCTCCCACAAACACTAATAACCAGCTCAAACCCGAGTCCAAGCTCGTTTTGCTGCCATTTTCTATCTCCTTGCTCAAAGCACCTCTCACAAAACTGCTTGGGGAGATTGTTCCTTGGTATGTGACTCCTCCATTGGTCCAATTAGTTTTTGTTCTAGTGCTTTATTCATTGCAATTTTTTGCTGCTTAGGTGCCCCTGTTATTGAGCTTGCATGTCAAATTTATTTGGTCAAAAGTAGTTTTGATGCATGATATAGGCTCTAGGCACTTGTAGGAGTAGTTACTATCAATATTAGTGAGTTTGATTTACTTTTATTTTGAAGTTACTAAAAATTTCAGAATTTTTCAGAAAATGATGAAGAGATTTTTGAGGGGCTCATTGAGCCAAAGCTCAAAGGAAAAAAGCACTGAAGCCTAAGTATAATCTGCCTCGCACCACGGAGGTTCGGGCGTGTGAATGGCCTTCCGATGATTTCTTGAGAGCAGCCGGGATTTATGAAGATTTTCATGAATTGGCTAAGAATGCAGGCCTCACCGCTTTCCTCCACGACCAATGCGATCAGTATCTCTTACTCACAAATATCTTTGTGCAAAACTTTCATTTCCATTCTAGGAACTCACCACCTACTGTGGAGTTTTATTTATATGATGAGCATAAGGAGATGTCACTTTATGATTTTTGTTGGGTTTGTTTAGTCCCTTTTGAGGGCAAGACAGAAGAACCACATCGCGATGATGTGGAGGGGTTTATTGATATTATCACTGTAGGGGAAACAAGGAAGGTTTTCGATGCACGAATCACTAGCATACATTTTCCTGTTTTACGTTATTTTGCATTATTTGCTAGTCAATGTTTAATTAGTCGCGGAAACTGTGGAAACCTAAGTATCCCTGATATTATTATTTTGCTCCATGGTTTATACAGTGATAACTCTGTTAGTATGGGCGGCATTATTGCTAAAAGGTTAAGTCTGAACCGTACCAAGGGCCCCATCTTTGGGGGCATCTATGCTTCCCGCCTAGCTGCACATTTTAACATACCTATTAGGCATTATGAGAAGGAAGAAAAGGTGTTGCCTCGTGTTTATCTAGATTATAAAAGTATGGTGGCACATGATTTTATTGTAAAGAATAGGGAAGGAGAGCTTAAATACCAATTGTTCTTTAATAAACATCATCTTGAGACTATTACCCTGCCTGCTCCTTCTTTGTTTGATTTATCTGCAGGCCATTACCTTGTTCCGTTGAAGGCTATTCACGCCTATCGGAACCCTGCACCAACCATGGAGCCAGAGCCGGAACCACAAGTTGATCCTTCACGACAGTCTAATTACCAGTGGGATCCGGAGATGATTGTCAGCCAGTGGCAATCGGAGTCTTCTTCTTCTTCTCAGTATGACCCCAACTACTATTATGGATATTCGTCAGGCCAGCCGTGGCCATAGACCAACTTAGGCCAAAAGCCTAAGCTTGGGGGAGTACGTATTTCCCACCGACATTACATTTATGTTCACACACTCATTTCTAGATGTCGGTGCTCATACTTTTTCATTGTATCATCCATGCTAGTTTATTTTCCTTTTTATGCTTTCTTCTTGTGTGTTTAATAAACCTTAAGAAAAACCCAAAAAATTAGTTATAGCTTTTAATTAATTTACTTTCCATGCTTGTAGTAGTAATTAAAAAGAAAACCCAAAAAGATTTCCTGTTCTTCTTTTGCTTGTTGGGAGCTTTCCCGTGTAAATAGTTTTATTTCTTTTCTTTGGGGGTCGATAGGAGAAGAGCATAATTAGATTGTTGAAGTGGCTCTTATATGCATTATTGTTGATCTGACAAAAGAGCCCATATTGCCTTGTCTTCTCCTATTTATTGAATGCTTGCATATTCCAGCTTAGTCCAATGCACGTGCACTATTATGATTATTCACATCATTCGGTCGTGCAAGTGAAAGGCAATTATGATGATATATGATGGACTGATTGACATGAGAAAAGCTGATATGAATTTGACCTCTTTTGTTTTTGTAAATATGATTAGTTCATCGTTCCTGATTCAGCCTATTATGAATAAACATGTTTGCAATGACAACTAGAGATCATAGTTTCTTGTGCCATGCTTGATTAGCTAGGAGCTTATAATGGTTTACCTTGCGTGCCAACATGCTATTAAAATGGTTGTGATGTGGTATGATAGGGTGGTGTCCTCCTCTGAATGATTTAAGTGACTTGACTTGGCGCATGTTCACGCATGTAGTTGAAACAAAATCAACATAGCCTTCACGATATTTATGTTCATGGTGGATTATATCCTACTCATGCTTGCATTCGGTGTTGATTAATTTTAATGCATGTTCATGACTATTGTCGCTCTCTAGCTGGTCGCTTCCCAGTCTTTTGCCAGCCTTCACATGTACTAAGTGGGAATACTGCTTGTGCATCCAATCCCTTAAACCCCAAAGTTATTCCACATGAGTCCACTATACCTACCTATATACGGTATCTACCTGCCGTTCCAAGTAAATTTGTATGTGCCAAACTCTAAACCTTCAAATAAATATCCTGTTTTGTATGCTCGAATAGCTCATGTATCAACTAGGGCTGTCTGTATCTTCCATGTTAGGCGGGTTATTCTCAAGAGGAGTGGACTCCGCTCCTCACTCACGAGATAAATGGCTGGTCACCGGGATGCCCAGTCCCATGCTTTATGCAAACTAAATCAAAATAATTGCAAACAAAGCTCCCCCTGGGACTCTTGTTAGTTGGAGGCACTCATTGTTTCGAGCAAGCCATGGATTGATGCTTGTTGGTGGAAGGGGGAGTATAAGCTTTACCATTCTGTTTGGGAACCGCCTATAATGTGTGTAGCATGGAAGATATCGCCATATCTTGGTTGTTATGTTGACAATGAAAGTATACCGCTCAAAATATTATTCACCTCTGTTTCAAAACCGAGCTCTGGCACCTCTACAAATCCCTGCTTCCCTCTGCGAAGGGCCTATTGTGACGCCCGAGACCGATGTGCCAGGTGTCTTCCAGTTATTCGTTGTTGTTACCATGTCATTGCTTGCGTGTCATGCATCTCATATCATGTCATCATGTGCATTGCATTTGCATACATGTTCGTCTCATACATCCGAGCATTTTCCCCGTTGTCCGTTTTGCAATCCGGCGCTCCTATGTCCTCCGGTGCCCCTTTTTACCTCTTTTCGTGTGCGGGTGTTAAACGTTTTTGGATTGGACCGAGACTTGTCATGCGGCCTTGGTTTACTACTGGTAGACTGCCTGTCAAGTTTCATGCCATTTGGACTTCGTTTGATACTCCAACGGTTAACCGAGGGACCAAAAAGGCATCGTGTGTGTTGCACCCCAACACCCCTGCAAAGTGGCCCAAAACCCTCCTAAACCTCCTCCATCATCTCGGTCGTTTGATCACGATCGCGTGGCCGAAAACCGCACCTCATTTGGACTCTCCTAGCTCCCTCTACCTATATATATGTGCACCCCGTCAAAATTCGCGGACGAAACCCTAGATCCTCCTCCACCGCGCCTCCACTCCGGCCACCTCTCCGGCGTGAGCTCCAGCCGGCGAGCCCTCCTCTCCGGCGAGCTGAGGCAGCTCCGACCACCACCATCTTTGTTTCCAGCGACTTCTCCGGCGAGCACCTCGGTCCGCGTGCGATCCAGATCTGGATCTAGAGATTCCACTCGGTTGACTTTCTCCCCGAAACCCTAGCATTTTTGCATACTTTGACGCATCATAACTTCATCACCGTGGCTTCGATTCGTGCGTGTAGCATATCAAAATGTTTGTATCGACGAGTACATCATTTCATCTCATTGCATAATTTTCATTTGAGCTCATCTTGATGCCCGAAATGCTATTGGAAGAGGGCTATGTGATGATTATGTTAGATCTGTTTCAGCAAATGGTCTTTTGTCATTTTTGCCATGATTAATGTGTGCATGCTATGATCCTGAGCTCTACATGTGTCTTGAAGAATGCCATGCCATCTTTACAGGGGTGTATGCCATGTATTTTTGTGATCTTTGTGGTGACTAGCACAAGCATGCAAAGTAGCTTACTCAATGTTGTTGATTTCAGGGACTTAGAATTTCACTAAGTCCTTGTCCTGCTGTTATTTTTATGCCATATGTTCATGTTGTTTCCTAGTGATCCGTGCCTCTTTTAAGGATGATTAGTAAGGATGTCTTGTAGATAATGTTGTGCTCTATCCATCCATGTCTTTGTTTGCAATTATGGAGCACCCTAGCTTGAGTCAATCGAGCTCTACTTTTGCTATAAAATGTTCCTGGCAGATTGTTAACATGTTTAGCGATTTTGCCGAGGTTGTTGCTATTGATCCGTGCATGATATGATGTTGTTCTTGCCATGTCTAGCTTCTATGCTATGTCTTCTTGTTGGGTGTATGCTTAGTTTGTCATGCAATGCCTCGTAGTGAGTGCATCGAGCTCGTAAACATGCCTACTCGTTAATTGTGTTGCCATGCTCCAGTTTTTCACTAAGTCTGTAACCTGTTATCTTTTGCTCTTTTGCCATGCTTGTTTGGACCTGCTATTGAGTGAACTAGCCATAGCTCAGTGTTCATATTTTGTCAAGCATCATGAGTGGATCACTGCCATGTATTTTGTTGCCATGTTTGAGTGCAGTAGCTTATTTATCTTGATGCATTTAGAAGGCTACTTGTTGTTAATCGTAGACTAGTGCCATATTTGTTTTGCTTGCCATTTCCAAACCGTGCATCCGATTCCGGTGATCTTTATATCGATTTCAACCGAAATCAACTCCTCTTTCCAGTGGCACTCTTGGTTTTCCAAGTTGGGGCCAGGTTCAATCATTACTTTCCAAATCATGCATATGCATCACATACCGCATCCCACATATCATATCATGTTCGTGTGTGGTTTGTTTACTATGTTGTGTGCTTCTTTCCGGTGTTGCTTCTTCGGGTTGGTTCTGATTACGTCGTGTTTGTGAGGATCCGTTCGACTATGTCAGCTTGTCTTCTTCATGGACTCGTTCTTCTTCCTTGCGGGATTTCAGGCAAGATGACCATACCCTCGAAATCATTTCTATCTTTGCTTGCTAGTTGCTCGCTCTTTTGCTATGCTTATGCTGCGATACCTACCACTTGCTTATCATGCCTCCCATATTGTTAAGCCAAGCCTCTAACCCACCTTGTCCTAGCAACCCGTTGTTTGGCTATGTTACCGCTTTGCTCAGCCCCTCTTATAGCGTTGTTAGTTGCAGGTGAAGATTGGAGCTTGTTCCATGTTTAGAACATGGTTATTTTGTTGGGATATCACAATATCTCTTATTTAATTAATGCATCTATATACTTGGTAAAGGGTGGAAGGCTCGGCCTTATGCCTGGTGTTTTGTTCCACTCTTGCCGCCCTAGTTTCCGTCATATCGGTGTTATGTTCCCGGATTTTGCGTTCCATACACGGTTAGGTTATAATGGGAACCCCTTGACAGTTTGCCTTGAATAAAACTCCTCCAGCAAGGCCCAACTTTGGTTTTACCATTCGCCACCTAGCCTTTTTCCCTTGGGAGTCGTGCATCCTGAGGGTCATCTTTATTTTAACCCTCCCGGGCCAGTGCTTGTCTAAGTGTTGGTCCAAACTGAGCGATGTCCGGAGCTACCAGGGGCAACTCTGGGCTGGCCCACCCCACGTCTGGCTCATCCGGTGTGCCCTGAGAACAAGATATGTGCATCTCCTATTGGGATTTGTCGGCACATCTGGGTGGCTTTGCTGGTCTTGTTTTACCATTGTCGAAATGTCTTGTGATCGGGATGCCGAGTCTGATCGGATTGTCTTGGGAGAAGGAATATCCTTCGTTGACCGTGAGAGCTTGTGATGGGCTAAGCTGGGACACCCCTGCAGGGATTTGAACTTTCGAAAGCCGTGCTCGCGGTTATGTGCAGATGGGAATTTGTTAATGTCCGGTTGTAGAAAACCTGAAGTTTACCTTAATTAAAATACATCAACCGCGTGTGTAGCTGTGATGGTCTCTTCTCGGCGGAGTCCGGGAAGTGAACACGGTGTTGGAGTTATGCCTGACGTAGGTTGTTCTAGGATCACTTCCTGATCATAGTTCATCATTCGTGCTTTTGCCTTCTCTTCTCGCTCTCATTTGCG
The DNA here is from genome assembly GCF_018294505.1 of Triticum aestivum. NCBI lineage: Eukaryota > Viridiplantae > Streptophyta > Magnoliopsida > Poales > Poaceae > Triticum > Triticum aestivum. The sequence goes on from NC_057812.1 coordinate 671,134,214, forward strand.
TATGTTAGCCACCATATATGCTAGTCGCTTGCTGCAGCTCCACATCATACCTTTACCCTTCCTATAAGCTTAAATAGTCTTGATCGTGAGGGTGTGAGATTGCTGAGTCCCCGTGACTCATAGATACTTCCAAAACCAGTTTGCAGGTGCCGATGATATCGTGCAGGTGACGCAACCTAGCTCGAGGAGCTCGATGAAGATCGTGTTCATTACGTTGTTTCCGTTTCCAGTTGATCAGTAGTGGAGCCCAGTTGGGGTCGTTCGGGGATTTGTGTAGCTTTTGGGGTAGTCTTCTTTTATTTTGGTTCCGTAGTCGGACCTTGATTGTATCTGGATGATGTAATGCTTTATTCATGTTTTGTGTGATGTGGCGATTGTAAGCCAACTATGTATCTCTTTCCCTTATGTATTACAAGGGTTGTGTGAAGATTACCTCACTTGCGACATTGCTTTCAATGCGGTTATGCCTCTAAGTCGTGCTTCGACACGTGGGAGATATAGCCGCATCGAGGGCGTTACACCTATCTATTTACTTTTATGCTGAGTCATCATCCTCTTATTAAAAAGCACCAGTTGGAGAGCACCGCTGTCATTTTCATTCATTATTGTTAGTTTACATTGAGTATGACTTGACTGGATCTCTTTTACCATGAATTACAATGTCTAGTCAGTCCTTGGTCTTTAAAGGTGCTCTGCATTTATGTTTTGCGGTCTTAGAAAGGGCTAGCGAGATACCATCTTGTTATATCATATTATGATTGTTTTGAGAAAGTGTTTTCATCCGAGATTTATTATTATTGCTCGCTAGTTGATTATGCTATTGATATGAGTAAACTTGAGACCTAAGCGTTATTGTGAATTTGGTTAGTTATAATCTTTGCTGAAAACTTGAATGTTGGCTTTACATATTTACAATAACAAGAGCAAACAGAGTTTGTAAAAGTTTTTCTTTATCACTTTCAGTTTGTCAACTGAATTGCTTGAGGGCAAGCAAAGGTTTAAGCTTGGGGGAGTTGATATGTCTCCGTCGTATCTACTTTTCCAAACACTTTTGCCCTTGTTTTGGACTCTAACTTGCATGATTTGAATGGAACTAACCTGGACTGACGTTGTTTTCAGCAGAATTACCATGGTGTTATTTATGTGCAGAAAGAAACGTTCTCGGAATGACCTGAAACTTCACGAAGCAACTTTTTGGAAAATATAAAAAATACCTGCAAAAGATGAAGGCCAGGGGGCCCACCACTTGTCCACGAGGGTGGGGGCGCCTACCCCCCCTAGGGCGCGCCCCCTACCTCGTGGGCCCCCTGGTGCCTCTCCGACTCCAACTCCAACTCCATATATTGTCTTTCGGGGAGAAAAAAACCAGAGAGAAGAATTCATCGCGTTTTATGATACGGAGCCGCCGCCAAGCCCTAAAACCTCTCGGGAGGGCTGATCTGGAGTCTGTTCGGGGCTCCGGAGAGGGGAATCTGTCGCCATCGTCATCATCAACCATCCTCCATCACCAATTTCATGATGCTCATCGCCGTGCGTGAGTAATTCCATCATAGGCTTGCTGGACGGTGACGGATTGGATGGGATCTATCATGTAATCGAGTTAGTTTTGTTAGGGTTTGATCCCTAGTATCCATTATGTTCTGAGATTGATGTTGCTATGACTTTGCTACGCTTAATGCTTGTCACTAGGGCCCGAGTGCCATGATTTCAGATCTGAACCTATTATGTTTTCATCAATATATGAGTGTTCTTGATCCTATCTTGCAATTCTATAGTCACCTATTATGTGTTATGATCCATTAACCCCGAAGTGACAATAATCGGGATATTTACCGGTGATGACCATAGTTTGAGGAGTTCATGTATTCACTATGTGTTAATGCTTTGTTCTGGTTCTCTATTAAAAGGAGGCCTTAATATCCCTTAGTTTCCGTAAGGACCCCGCTGCCACGGGAGGGTAGGACAAAAGATGCCATGCAAGTTCTTTTCCATAAGCACATATGACTATATTCGGAATACATGCCTACATTATATCAATGAACTGGAGCTAGTTTTGTGTCACCCTAGGTTATGACTGTTACATGATGAACCGCATCCGTCATAATTCTCCATCACCGATCCATTGCCTACGAGCTTTCCATATATTGTTCTCCGCTTATTTACTTTTCTGTTGCTATTGCTATCATCACTACAAAATACCAAAAACACTACTTTTACTACTGTTACCTTTTGCTACCGTTACCACTACTATCATATTACTTTGCTACTAAACACTTTGCTGCAGATATTAAGTTTCCAGGTGTGATTGAATTGACAACTCAACTGTTAATACAACAACAACAAAGCCTTTAGTCTCAAACAAGTTGGGGTAGGCTAGAGGTGAAACCCATAAGATCTCGCAACCAACTCATGGCACTGGCACATGGATAGCAAGCTTCCACGCACCCCTGTCCATAGCTAGCTCTTTGGTGATACTCCAATCCTTCAGGTCTCTCTTAACGGACTCCTCCCATGTCAAATTCGGTCTACCCCGCCCTCTCTTGACATTCTCCGCATGCTTTAGCCGTCCACTATGCACCGGAGCTTCTGGAGGCCTGCGCTGAATATGCCCAAACCATCTCAGATGATGTTGGACAAGCTTCTCTTCAATTGGTGCTACCCCAACTCTATCTCATATATCATCATTCCGGACTCGATCCTTGAGAATATTCTTTGGCTCCCCTTGTGTCGAATCAGTAAATTTGGGTTGAATACTCTACCCTCGAAAACTGTTGCGATCCCCTATACTTGTGGGTTATCACTATGTCCGGTTTGATTGCCCTGAAATCCTGAACCGGAGCTACCGCCTCCATAACCCGGCCCATGAAAACCACCTCCTGAACCGCCGGGCGAGCCATTGTCGTATTGAAACATATTGGAGTTCTTGAACTCTCGCATGATATAACAATCCTTCCAAAGATGTGAAGTTGGCCTCTCCTTCGATCCATGCTTTGGACAAGGTTGATTTAACAAGCACTCCAGATTGGGGCCTGGACCTCCACCCCTCTGGGGTTGTTTGCCCTTACGACGCTGACCGTTATCCTGAGCATTTGTGTTAGCCACAAAGTCCAAACTATTGTCTGCCTTGCGCTTACCATTGTTCCCATGACCTGCCGGGTTATGTTGTTGTCCCTTGGTGTTGCCGTTCTTCCTCCCTTTCCCCGGTTTGTCCTCCTCTGAGTCAGGGTCTTTGGTATTATCTGAATCGGCATATTTAACCAAAGCTGTCATAAGCGTTGCCATATCATTTGCAATGACGTTTGAGCCTTCCTAACTTCTGTTTTAGCGATAGAAACCAGCAATTGCCCTCCAATGTTAACACTGATGTATCTGCATTGATGCGATCTAACGAATGCAGAATAGCTGAGACCCGCTTCACCCAATGGGTTGTGGACTCTCCATACTCTTGAACACAAGCGGCCAGGTCCACAGTCGACATAGGCTGCTTATAGGTATCTTTAAAATTCTGGATAAACCGGTGTTTCAATTCGGCCCATGATCCGACAGAGTTAGCTGGCAAGCTCTTTAACCAAGTATGAGCTGTCCCCTCCAACATCATGGTGAAGTATTTAGCACACACCGCTTCAACCACATCCAACATCTCCATTGCCATCTCATAACTTTCAACCCATGACTCTGGTTGCAAATCGGCGGTGTAATTGGGTACCTTACGAGGGCCCTTAAAATCCTTGGGCAGTCATACATTGCGCAAATCAGGGGTAAGACACGGCACCCCTAAAGAACTGAAGACCACGCCTGGCTCCACTGAAGCGGTAGGGATAATCGGAGTAGGTTGACGAGCTGCATGGAGAGCGGCTAACTCGGCCTCTCGTCGTGCACGACCATGATCCACCACATCCTGCGCATTAGCACCTCCACCCGCCGGGTTGTGCCCTCGCGGCGAGTTACGGTGATGTGCACTGCTTGATACAGCCGGTTCACCCTCAACGTGCCTGCTGTAGCTCCAGCTCGGACGGGGGGGGTGGAATGAATCCTCTCGCGACTATGCGAATAAGCCTGCTGTTGGTTCAAAGATGTTTGAAGGAGCTCTCTGGCCCATCGTGTCTCAATCGCAACTGGTGACTCACCGTCAGCTGGGAGTGCTGCTAATCGTGAAGCGGCGGCCACAATGTTGTCTAAAGTGTTGGAGTAATGCCCCCGGGGCATCAGAACATACTGCGGTACAACGTTGTTCTGACGAGGTGGGTTCATCGCGCGTGGCTGAACCAGCGCTCCTGTCCCCGGTGCTTCTGTCCGGTTTACCACTGGCTGGTTACTAGCTCCAGCTCCTAGCGTATTGAAGGGATTTCTTGGCTCATAACCCGGCGAGAGGTGCGACCGGTATCTCCTTCTCATGACCTCATCTGAGGCATTTTGATCCATCCTAAGCCGGTAGGCCTGAGCTTCCAACTCGGCCCGTTCTGTAGCCATCCTGGCGTTCTCTGCTGCCAGGTCCGCTTTAGCCTGAGTTATCTAATCCTTCACCTTTGCAATCTCCGCATTGTGCTGATCTCGGGCTGCGGCGTCCACTTCTGCTACCATCAATGTTACCAAAGCGTCGAACAAATCAAACAATACTTGAGCCGGAGGCGGCGCCGAGCCCCCTGCTCCCGCTGGTGTTGTCGTCACTGAACCGGAGAGCATTGCCGGAGCGGTAGAAGAGTGTTGCGCTAGTTGTGTACCGGCCATGAAGACCGCGACCCGGTTTGGCAGATCGAGGAGGTCCGGAATACTGTTGCCATCGGACCCTCCGCTAATCCCGCCATCCTGCTGTTGATACAGAGACTCAGTTTCTCCAGTTGAAGACTCGTCATCGGAACGGACAAGGGTTTCTCCATCAGATACCGGTCCATCCTCATACTCTGTTACATGGATGACACCTACAAAAACATGATAAGGAACATAGTAATTTCAAAAAAAATCCTACACACACGCAAGATCATGGTGATGCATAGCAACGAGAGGGGAGAGTGTTGTCTACGTACCCTCGTAGACCGAAAGCGAAAGCGTTAGCACAACGCGGTTGATGTAGTCGTACGTCTTCACGATCCGACCGATCAAGTACCGAACGCACGGCACCTCCGAGTTCAGCACACGTTCAGCCTGATGACGTCCCTCAAACTCCGATCCAGCCGAGTGTTGAGGGAGAGTTTCATCAGCACAACGGCGTGGTGACGATGTTGATGTTCTACCAACGCAGGGCTTCGCCTAAGCACTGCTATAGTATTGTCGAGGTGGACTATGGTGGAGGGGGCACCGCACATGGCTAAAAGATCAACTTGATCAATTGTTGTGTCTATGGGGTGCCCCCCTCCTTCGTATATAAAGGGGGAAGGAGGAGGGGGCCGGCCAAGAGGAGGAGGCGCGCCCAAGGGGGGGGCAATCCTACTCCAAGTAGGTTTTGCCCCCCTTTCCTATTCCAACTAGGAGAAGGGGGAAGGAGGAGGTGGAGAGAAGGAAGGAGAAGGGGGGCCGCGCCCCCTCCCCTTTCCCAATTCGGATTGGGGCAAGGGGGGCCGCGCCACCTCCTGCTGCCTCTCCTCTTCCACCACTTTGGGCCCATGAGGCCCAATAACTCCCGGGGGGTTCCGGTAACCCCCCGATACTTCGGTATATATCCGATAACCCCCGGAACCATTCCGGTGTCCGAATATAGTCGTCCAATATATCAATCTTCATGTCTCGACCATTTCGAGACTCCTCGTCATGTCCGTGATCACATCTAGGACTACGAACAACCTTCGGTACATCAAAACTCATAAACTCATAATATAACCGTCATCGAAACGTTAAGCGTGCAGACCCTACGGGTTCGAGAACTATGTAGACATGACCGAGACACGTCTCCAGTCAATAACCAATAGCGGAACCTGGATGCTCATATTGGCTCCTACATATTCTACGAAGATCTTTATCGGTCAAACCACATAACAACATACGTTGTTCCCTTTGTCATTGGTATGCTACTTGCCCGAGATTTGATCGTCGGTATCTCAATACCTAGTTCAATATCGTTACCGGCAAGTCTCTTTACTTGTTCAGTAATACATCATCCTGCAACTAACTCATTAGTTGCAATGCTTGCAAGGCTTAAGTGATGTGCATTACCGAGAGGGCCCAGAGATACCTGTTCGACAATCGGAGTGACAAATCCTAATCTCGAAATACGCCAACCCAACAAGTACCTTTGGAGACACCTGTAGAGCACCTTTATAATCACCTAGTTACGTTGTGACGTTTGGTAGCACACAAAGTGTTCCTCCGGTAGACGGGAGTTGCATAATCTCATAGTCATAGGAACATGTATAAGTCATGAAGAAAGCAATAGCAACAAACTAAACGATCATGTGCTAAGCTAACGGAATGGGTCAAGTCAATCACATCATTCTCCTAATGATGTGATCCCGTTAATCAAATGACAACCCATGTAAATGGTTAGGAAACTTAACCATCTTTGATCAACGAGCTAGTCAAGTAGAGGCATACTAGTGACACTCTGTTTGTCTATGTATTCACACACATAGATCCTGCCACGATGCTTTGTTTAGAACTGCACCAACTGACAGCTCCACCATTTAATATAAACATGTATCCGGTTTGCGATTTAGAATCATCCAGATCAGTGTCAAAGCTTGCGTCAATGTAGCCATTTACGATGAGCTCTTTGTCACCTCCATAAACGAGAAACATATCCTTAGTCCTTTTCAGGTATTTCAGGATGTTCTTGACCATTGTCCAGTGATCCACTCCTGGATTACTTTGGTACCTCCCTGCTAGACTTATAGCAAGGCACACATCAGGTCTGGTACACAGCATTGCATACATGATAGAGCCTATGGCTGAAGCATAGGGAACATCTTTCATCTTCTCTCTATCTTCTGCAGTGGTCGGGCATTGAGTCTTACTCAACTTCACACCTTGTAACACAGGCAAGAACTCTTTCTTTGCTTGATCCATTTTGAACTTTTTCAAAACTTTGTCAAGGTATGTGCTTTGTGAAAGTCCAATTAAGCGTCTTGATCTATCTCTATAGATCTTGATGCCCAATATGTAAGCAGCTTCACCGAGGTCTTTCATAGAAAAACTCTTATTAAAGTATCCCTTTATGCTATCCAGAAATTCTATATCATTTCCAATCAGCAATATGTCATCCACATATAATATCAGAAATGCTACAGAGCTCCCACTCACTTTCTTGTAAATACAAGCTTCTCCAAAAATCTGTATAAAACCAAATGCTTTGATCACACTATCAAAGCGTTTATTCCAACTCCGAGAGGCTTGCACCAGTCCATAAATGGATCACTGGAGCTTGCACACTTTGTTAGCTCCCTTTGGATCGATAAAACCTTCTGGTTGCATCATATACAACTCTTCTTCCAAAAATCCATCCAGGAATGCAGTTTTGACATCCATTTGCCAAATTTCATAATCATAAAATGCGGCAATTGCTAACATGATTCGGACAGACTGAAGCATTGCTACGGGTGAGAAGGTCTCATCGTAGTCAATCCCTTGAACTTGTCGAAAACCTTTTGCAACAAGTCGAGCTTTATAGACAGTAACATTACCGTCAGCGTCAGTCTTCTTCTTGAAGATCCATTTATTCTCAATTGCTTGCCGATCAATGGGCAAGTCAACCAAAGTCCACACTTTGTTCTCATACATGGATCACATCTCAGATTTCATGGCCTCAAGCCATTTTGCGAAATCTGGGCTCACCATCGCTTCTTCATAGTTCGTAGGTTTGTCATGGTCTAGTAACATAACTTCCAAAACATGATTACCGTACCACTCTAGTGTGGATCTTACTCTGGATGACCTACGAGGTTCAGTAACAACTTGATCTAAAGTTTCATGATCATCATCATTAACTTCCTCACTAATTGGTGTAGGTGTCGCAGAAACCGTTTTCTGTGATGAACTACTTTCCAATAAGGGAGTAGGTACAGTTACCTCATCAAGTTCTACTTTCCTCCCACTCACTTCTTTCGAGAGAAACTCCTTCTCTAGAAAAACTCCGAATTTAGCAACAAAAGTCTTGCCTTCGGATCTGTGATAGAAGGTGTACCCAATAGTCTCCTTTGGGTATCCTATGAAGAAACATTTCTCCGATTTGGGTTCGAGCTTATCAGGTTGAAGCTTTTTCACATAAGCATCGCAGCCCCAAACTTTCAGAAACGACAACTTTGGTTTCTTACCAAACCATAGTTCATAAGGCGTCGTCTCAATGGATTTTGATGGTGCCCTATTTAAGGTGAATGCGACCGTCTCTAAAGCATAACCCCAAAATGATAGCGGTAAATCAGTAAGAGACATCATAGATCGCACCATATCTAGTAAAGTACGATTACGACGTTCGGACACACCATTACGCTGTGGTGTTCCGGGTGGCGTGAGTTGCGAAACTATTTCGCATTGTTTCAAATGAAGACTAAACTCATAACTCAAATATTCTCCTCCACGTTCAAATCATAGATACTTTATTTTCTTGTTATGATGATTTTCAACTTCACTCTGAAATTATTTGAACTTTTCAAATGTTTCAGACTTATGTTTCATTAAGTAGATATACCCATATCTGCTTAAATCATCTGTGAAGGTGAGAAAATAACGATATCCGCCACGAGCCTCAACATTCATTGGACCACATACATCTGTATGTATGATATCCAACAAATCCGTTGCTCTCTCCATAGTTCCGGAGAATGACGTTTTAGTCATCTTGCCCATGAGGCACGGTTCGCAAGTACCAAGTGATTCATAATCAAGTGGTTCCAAAAGTCCATCAGTATGGAGTTTCTTCATGCGCTTTACTCCGATATGACCTAAACGGCAGTGCCACAAATAAGTTGCACTATCATTATCAACTCTGCATCTTTTGGCTTCAATATTATGAATATGTGTATCAGCACTATCGAGATTTAGTAAAAATAGACCACTCTTCAAGGGTGCATGACCATAAAAGATATTACTCATATAAATAGAACAACCATTATTCTCTGATTTAAATGAATAACCGTCTCGCATCAAACAAGATCCAGATATAACGTTCATGCTCAACGCTGGCACCAAATAACAATCATTTAGGTCTAATACTAATCCCAAAGGTAGATGTAGAGGTAGCGTGCCGACTGCGATCACATCGACTTTGGAACCATTTCCCACGCGCATCGTCACCTCGTCCTTAGCCAATCTTCGCTTAATCAGTAGCCCCTGTTTCGAGTTGCAAATGTTAGCAACAGAACCAGTATCAAATAACCAGGTGCTACTGCGAGCATTAGTAAGGAACACATCAATAACATGTATATCACATATACCTTTGTTCACTTTGCCATCCTTCTTATCCGCCAAATACTTGGGGCAGTTCCGCTTCCAGTGACCAGTCTGTTTGCAGTAGAAGCACTCAGTCTCAGGCTTAGGTCCAGACTTGGGTTTCTTCTCCTGAGCAGCAACTTGTTTGTTGTTCTTCTTGAAGTTCCCATTCTTCTTCCCTTTACCCTTTTTCTTGAAACTGGTGGTCTTATTGACCATCAACACTTGATGCTCCTTCTTGATTTCTACCTCCGCGGCCTTTAGCATCGCGAAGAGCTCGGGAATAGTCTTATTCATCCCTTGCATATTATAGTTCATCACGAAGTTTTTGTAGCTTGGTGGCAGTGATTGAAGAACTCTATCAATGACACTATCAACAGGAAGATTAACTCCCAGTTGAGTCAAGTGATTATGATACCCAGACATTTTGAGTATATGTTCACTGACAGAACTATTCTCCTCCATCTTGCAGCTATAGAACTTATTGGAGACTTCATATCTCTCATTTCGGGCATTTGCTTGAAATATTAAATTCAACTCCTGGAACATGTCATATGCTCCATGACGTTCAAAACATCGTTGAAGACCCGGTTCTAAGCCGTAAAGCATGGCACACTGAACTATCGAGTAGTCATCAGCTTTGCTCTCCAGACGTTCATAGCATCTGGTGTTGCTCCTGTAGAAGGCTTGGTACTTAGCGGTGCTTCCAGGATGTAATTCTTTTGTGCAGCAATGAGGATAATCCTCAAGTTACGGACCCAGTCCGTGTAACTGCTTCCATCATCTTTCAACTTTGCTTTCTCAAGGAATGCATTAAAATTCAACGGAACAACAACACGGGCCATCTATCTACAATCAACATAGACAAGCAAGATACTATCAGGTACTAAGTTCATGATAAATTTAAGTTCAATTAATCATATTATTTAAGAACTCCCACTTAGATAGACATCCCTCTAATCCTCTAAGTGATCACGTGATCCATATCAACTAAACCATGTCCGATCATCACGTGAGATGGAGTAGTATCAATGGTGAACATCACTATGTTGATCATATCTACTATATGATTCATGCTCGACCTTTCGGTCTCCGTGTTCCGAGGCCATATCTGTTATATGCTAGGCTCGTCAAGTTTAACCTGAGTATTCCACGTGTGCAACTGTTTTGCACCCGTTGTATTTGAACGTAGAGCCTATCACACCCGATCATCACGTGGTGTCTCAGCACGATGAACTTTCGCAACGGTGCATACTCAGGGAGAACACTTATACTTTGATAATTTAGTGAGGGATCATCTTATAATGCTACCGTCAATCAAAGCAAGATAAGATGCATAAAAGATAAACATCACATGCAATCAATATAAGTGATATGATATGGCCATCATCATCTTGTGCTTGTAATCTCCATCTCCGAAGCACCTTCATGATCACCATCGTCACCGGCGCGACACCTTGATCTCCATCGTAGCATCATTGTCGTCTCGCCAATCTTATGCTTCCACGACTATCGCTACCACTTAGTGATAAAGTAAAGCATTACAGGGCGATTGCATTGCATACAATAAAGCGACAACCATATGGCTCCTGCAAGTTGCCGATAACTCGGTTACAAAACATGATCATCTCATACAATAAAATTTAGCATCATGTCTTGACCATATCACATCACAACATGCCCTGCAAAAACAAGTTAGACGTCCTCTACTTTGTTGTTGCAAATTTTACATGGCTGCTACGGGCTTAGCAAGAACTGTTCTTACCTACGCATCAAAACCACAACGATAGTTTGTCAAGTTGGTGTTGTTTTAACCTTCGCTCAGTTCAACTAAAGTTGGAGAAACTGACACCCGCCAGCCACCTGTGTGCAAAGCACGTCGGTAGAACCAGTCTCGCGTAAGCGTACGCGTAATGTCGGTCCGGGCCGCTTCATCCAACAATACCGCTGAACCAAAGTATGACATGCTGGTAAGTAGTATGACTTATATCGCCCACAACTCACTTGTGTTCTACTCGTGCATATGACATCTACACATAAAACCAGGCTCGGATGCCACTGATGGGGAACGTAGTAATTTCAAAAAAAATCTACGCACACGCAAGATCATGGTGATGCATAGCAACAAGAGGGGAGAGTTTTGTATACGTACCCTCGTAGACCGAAAGCGGAAGCGTTAGCACAACGCGGTTGATGTAGTCGTACGTCTTCACGATCCGACCGATCAAGTACCGAATGCATGGCACCTCCGAGTTCAGCACACGTTCAGCCCGATGACGTCCCTCGAACTCCGATCCAGCCGAGTGTTGAGGGAGAGTTTCGTCAGCACAAGGTGTGGTGACGATGTTGATGTTCTACCAACGCAAGGCTTCGCCTAAGCACTGCTATAGTATTGTCGAGGTGGACTATGGTGGAGGGGGGCACCGCACATGGCTAAAAGATTAACTTGATCAATTGTTGTGTCTATGGGGTGCCCCCCTCCTTCGTATATAAAGGGGTGAGGAGGAGGGTGTTGGGGAACGTAGTAATTTCAAAAAAATTCCTACGCACACGCAAGATCATGGTGATGCATAGCAACGAGAGGGGCGAGTGTGATCTACGTACCCTTGTAGATCGACAACGGAAGCGTTTGGTTGACGTAGTCGTACGTCTCCACGGCCCGACCGATCAAGCACCGAAACTACGGCACCTCCGAGTTCTAGCACACGTTCAGCTCGATGACGATCCCCGGACTCCGATCCAGCAAAGTGTCGGGGAAGAGTTCCGTCAGCACGACGGCGTGGTGACGATCTTGATGTACTACCGTCGCAGGGCTTCGCCTAAGCACCGCTACAATATTATCGAGGACTATGGTGGAAGGGGGCACCGCACACGGCTAAGAATATGATCACGTGGATCAACTTGTGTGTTTCTAGGGTGCCCCTGCCTCCATATATAAAGGACTAAAGGGGGGAGGCTGGCCGGCCACATAGGGCGCGCCAGGGAGTAGGATTCCCCCCCCCCCCCAATCCTAGTTGGAATAGGACTCGCGGAGGGGGGGAAAGAGAGAGAGGGGCCGGCCCCCTCTCCTTGTCCTATTCGGACCAAGGGAGGGGAGGGCCGCGCGGCCCATGAGGGGCTGCCTCTTCTCTTTTCCACTAAGGCCCATCATGGCCCATATAGCTCCCGGGGGGTTCCGGTAACCTCTCGGTACTCCGGTAAAATCCCGATTTCACCCGGAACACTTCCGATATCCAAACATAGGCTTCCAATATATCAATCTTTATGTCTCGACCATTTCGAGACTCCTCGTCATGTCCGTGATCACATTCGGGACTCCGAACAACCTTCGGTACATCAAAATGCATAAACTCATAATATAACTGTCATCGTAACCTTAAGCGTGCGGACCCTACGGGTTCGAGAACAATGTAGACATGACCGAGACATGTCTCCGGTCAATAACCAATAGCGGGACCTGGATGCCCATATTGGCTCCTACATATTCTACGAAGAACTTTATCGGTCAGACCGCATAACAACATGCGTCGTTCCCTTTGTCATCGGTATGTTACTTGCCCGAGATTCGATCGTCGGTATTCCAATACCTAGTTCAATCTCGTTGCCGGCAAGTCTCTTTACTCGTTCTGTAATACATCATCCCGCAACTAACTCATTAGTTGCAATGCTTGCAAGGCTTAAGTGATGTGCATTACCGAGAGGGCCCAGAGATACCTCTCCGACAATCGGAGTGACAAAACCTAATCTCGAAATACGCCAACCCAACATGTACCTTTGGAGACACCTGTAGTACTCCTTTATAATCACCCAGTTACGTTGTGACGTTTGGTAGCACCCAAAGTGGTCCTCCGGTAAACGGGAGTTGCATAATCTCATAGTTATAGGAACATGTATAAGTCATGGAGAAAGCAATAGCAACATACTAAACGATCGGGTGCTAAGCTAATGGAATGGGTCATGTCAATCACATCATTCTCCTAATGATGTGATCCCGTTAATCAAATAACAACTCTTTTGTTTATGGTTAGGAAACATAACCATCTTCGATTAACGAGCTAGTCAAGTAGAGGCATACTAGCGACACTTTGTTTGTCTATGTATTCACACAAGTATTATGTTTCCGGTTAATACAATTCTAGCATGAATAATAAACATTTATCATGATATAAGGAAATAAATAATAACTTTATTATTGCCTCTAGGGCATGTTTCCTTCAGTCTCCCACTTGCACTAGAGTCAATAATCTAGTTCACATCGCCGTGTGATTTAACAGCGATAGTTCACATCACCATGTGATTAACACCCATAGTTCACATCGATATGTGATCAACACCCAAGGGGTTTACTAGAGTCAGTAATCTAGTTCACATCGCTATGTGATTAACACCCAAAGAGTACTAAGGTGTGATCATGTTTTGCTTGTGAGAGAATCTTAGTCAACGGGTCTGCCACATTCAGATCCGCATGTATTTTGCAAATTTCTATGTCAACAATGCTCTGCTTGGAGCTACTCTAGCTAATTGCTCCCACTTTCAATATGTATCTAGACCGAGACTTGGAGTCTTCTAGATCAGTGTCAAAAACTTGCATCGACGTAACCCTTTACGACGAACCTTTTTTGTCACGTCCATAATCGAGAAACATATCCTTATTTCACTAAGGATAATTCTGACCGCTGTCCAGTGATCTACTCCTAGATCACTATTGTACTCCCTTGCCAAATCAGTGCAGGGTATACAATAGATCTGGTACACAGCATGACATACTTTATAGAACCTATGGCCAAGGCATAGGGAATGACTTTCATTCTCTTTCTATCTTCTACCGTGGTCGGGCTTTGAGTCTTACTCAACTTCACACCTTGTAATACAGGCAAGAACTCTTTCTTTGACTGCTCTATTTTGAATTACTTCAAAATCTTGTCAAGGTATGTACTCATTGGAAAAACTTATCAAGCGTCTTGATCTATCTCTATAGATCTTGATGCTCAATATGTAAGCAGCTTTACCGAGGTCTTTCTTTAAAAAACTCCTTTCAAATATTCCTTTATGCTTTCCAGAAAATTATACATTATTTCCGATCAACAATATGTTGTTCACATATACTTATCAGAAATGTTGTAGTGCTCCCACTCACTTTCTTGTAAATACAGGCTTCACCGCAAGTCTATATAAAACTATATGTTTTGATCAACTTATCAAAGTGTATATTCCAACTCCGAGATTCTTGCACCAGTCCATAGATGGATCGCTGGAGCTTGCATATTTAGTTAACACCTTTAGGATCGATAAAACCTTCTAGTTGCATCGTATACAACTCTTCTTTAGTAAATCCATTAAGGAATGCAGTTTTGTTTATCCATTTGCCAGATTTCATAAAATGCGGCAATTGCTAACATGATTTGGACAGACTTAAGCATAGATACGAGTGAGAAAATCTCATCGTAGTCAACACCTTGAACTTGTCGAAAACCTTTTGCGACAATTCTAGCTTTGTAGATAGTAACACTACTATCAGCGTTCGTCTTCCTCTTGAAGATCCATTTATTTTCTATGGCTTGCCGATCATCGGGCAAATCCATCAAAGTCCATAATTTGTTCTCATACATGGATCATTTCTCAGATTTCATGTCCTCAAACCATTTTGCGGAATCTGGGCTCATCATCGCTTCCTCATAGTTCGCAAGTTCGTCATGGTCTAGTAACATGACTTCCAGAATAGGATTACCGTACCACTCTGGTGCGGATCTCACTCTGGTTTACCTACGAGATTTGGTAGTAACTTGATCTGAAGTTACATGATCATCATCATTAGCTTCCTCACTAATTGGTGTAGTAGTCACAGGAACAGATTTCTGTGATGAACTACTTTCCAATAAGGGAGCAGGTACAGTTACCTCATCAAGTTCTACTTTCCTCCCACTCACTTCTTTCGAGAGAAACTCCTTCTCTAGAAAAACTCCGAATTTAGAAAAAAAAAGTCTTGCCTTCGGATCTGTGATAGAAGGTGTATCCAATAGTTTTCTTTGGATATCCTATGAAGACACATTTCTCCGATTTGGGTTTGAGCTTATCAGGTTGAAACTTTTTCACATAAGCATTGCAACCTCAAACTTTAATAAACAACAGCTTAGGTTTCTTGCCAAACCATAGTTCATACGGTGTCGTCTCAACGGATTTAGATGGTGCCCTATTTAACGTGAATGCAGCTGTCTCTAATGCATAACCCCAAAACGATAGTGGTAGATCGGTAAGAGACATCATAGATCGCACCATATCTAATAAAGTACGGTTATGACGTTCGGACACACCATTACATTGTGGTGTTCCAGGTGGCGTGAGTAGTGAAACTATTTCACATTGTTTTTAACTGAAAGCCAAACTCGTAACTCAAATACTCTTCTCTACGATCAGATCGTAGAAACTTTATTTTCTTGTTACGATGATTTTTCACTTCACTCTGAAATTCTTTGAACTTTTCAAATGTTTCAGACTTATGTTTCATCAAGTAGATATACTCATATCTGCTCAAATCATCTGTGAAGATCATACAATAATGATACCTGTCGCGAGCCTCAATATTCATCGGACCACATACATCAGTATGTATGATTTACATCAAATCTGTTGCTCGCTCCATTGTTCCAAAGAACGGAGTCTTAGTCATCTTGCCCATGAGGCATGGTTCGCAAGCATCAACTGATTCATAATCAAGTGATTCCAAAAGCCCATCAGCATGGAGTTTCTTCATGCGCTTTACACCAATATGACCTAAACGGCAGTGCCACAAATAAGTTGCACTATCATTATTAACTTTGCATCTTTTGGTTTCAATATTATGATTATGTGTATCACTACGATCGAGATCCAACGAACTATTTTCATTGGGTGTGTAACCATATAAGGTTTTATTCATGTAAATAGGACAACAATTTATTCTCTTACTTAAATGAATAACCGTATTACAATAAACATGATCAAATCATATTCATGTTGAACGCAAACACCAAATAACACTTATTTAGGTTCAACACTAATCCCGAAATTATAGGGAGTGTGCGATGATGATCATATCAATCTTGGAACCACTTCCAACACACATCGTCACTTCACCCTTAACTAGTCTCTGTTTATTCTGCAACTCCCGTTTCGAGTTACTAATCTTAGCAACTGAACTAGTATCAAATACTGAGGGGTTGCTATAAACACTAGTAAAGTACACATCAATAAGATATATATCAAATATACTTATGTTCACTTTGCCATCCTTCTTATCCGCCAATCACTTGGGATAGTTCCGCTTCTAGTGACCAGTCCCTTTGCAGTAGAAGCACTTAGTCTCAGGCTTAGGACCAGACTTGGGCTTCTTCACTTGAGCAGCAACTTGATTGCTGTTCTTCTTGAAGTTCCCCTTCTTCCCTTTGCCCTTTTCTTGAAACTAGTGGTCTTGTTAACCATCAACACTTGATGTTTTTCTTGATTTCTACCTTCGTCGATTTCAGCATCATGAAGAGCTTGGGAATTATTTTTGTCATCCCTTGCATATTATAGTTCATCATGAAGTTCTACTAACTTGGTGATGGTGACTAGAGAATTTTGTCAATCACTATCTTATCTGGAAGATTAACTCCCAATTGATTCAAGCGATTGTAGTACTCAGACAATCTGGGCATATGCTCACTAGTTGAGCGATTCTCCTCCATCTTTTAGCTATAGAACTTGTTGGAGACTTCATATCTCTGAACTCAGGTATTTTCTTGAAATATTAACTTCAACTCCTGGAACATCTCATATGCTCCATGACGTTTAAAACGTCTTTGAAGTCCCGATTCTAAGCCATTAAGCATGGTGCACTAAACTATCAAGTAGTCATCATATTGAGCTAGCCAAACGTTCATAACGTCTGCATCTGCTCCTGCAATAGGTCTGTCACCTAGCGGTGCATCAAGGACATAATTCTTCTGTGCAGCAATGAGGATAAACCTCAGATTACGGATCCAATCCGCATCATTGCTACTAACATCTTTCAACACAATTTTCTCTAGGAACATATCAAAATAAACACAGGGAAGCAACAATGCGAGCTATTGATCTACAACATAATTTGCAAAATACTACCAGGACTAAGTTCATGATAAATTTAAGTTCAATTTAATCATATTACTTAAGAACTCCCACTTAGATAGACATACCTCTAATCCTCTAAGTGATCACGTGATCCAAATCAACTAAACCATATCCGATCATCACGTGAGATGGAGTAGTTTCATTGGTGAACATCACTATGTTGATCATATCTACTATATGATTCACGCTCGACCTTTCGGTCTCCGTGTTCCGAGGCCATATCTGTATATGCTTGGCTCGTCAAGTATAACATGAGTATTCCGCGTGTGCAACTGTTTTGCACCCGTTGTATTTGAACGTAGAACCTATCACACCCGATCATCACGTGGTGTCTCAGCACGAAGAACTTTCGCAACGGTGCATACTCAGGGAGAACACTTCTTGATAATTAGTGAGAGATCATCTTATAATGCTACCGTCAATCAAAGCAAGATAAGATGCACAAAAGATAAACATCACATGCAATCAATATAAGTGATATGATATGGCCATCATCATCTTGTGCTTGTGATCTCCATCTTCGAAGCACCGTCGTGATCACCATCGTCACTAGCGCGACACCTTGATCTCCATCGTAGCATCATTGTCGTCTCGCCAATATTATGCTTCCACGACTATCGCTACCGCTTAGTGATAAAGTAAAGCATTACAGCGCGATTGCATTGCATACAATAAAGTGACAACCATATGGCTCCTGCCAGTTGCCGATAACTCGGTTACAAAACATGATCATCTCATACAATAAAATTTAGCATCATGTCTTGACCATATCACATCACAACATGCCCTGCAAAAACAAGTTAGACGTCCTCTACTTTGTTGTTGCAAGTTTTACGTGGCTGCTACGGGCTTAAGCAAGAACCAATCTTACCTACGCATCAAAACCACAACGATAGTTTGTCAAGTTGGTGTTGTTTCAACCTTCACAAGGACTGGGCGTAGCCACACTTGGTTCAAGTAAAGTTGGAGAAACTGTCACCCGCAGGCCACCTATGTGTAAAGCACGTCGGGAGAACTGGTCTCGCGTAAGCGTACGCGTAATGTCGGTCCGGGCCGCTTCGTCCAACAATACCGCCGAACCAAAGTATGACATGCTGGTAAGCAGTATGACTTATATCACCCACAACTCACTTGTGTTCTACTCGTGCATATAACATCAACATATAAAACCTGGCTCGGATGCCACTGTTGGGGAACGTAGTAATTTCAAAAAAATTCCTACGCACACGCAAGATCATGGTGATGCATAGCAACGAGAGGGGAGAGTGTGATCTACGTACCCTTGTAGATTGACAACGGAAGCGTTTGGTTGATGTAGTCGTACGTCTCCACGGCCCGACCGATCAAGCACCGAAACTACGGCACCTCCGAGTTCTAGCACACGTTCAGCTCGATGACGATCCCCGGACTCCGATCCAACAAAGTGTTGGGGAAGAGTTCCGTCAGCACGACGGCGTGGTGACGATCTTGATGTACTACCGTCGCAGGGCTTCGCCTAAGCACCGCTACAATATTATCGAGGACTATGGTGGAAGGGGGCACCGCACACGGCTAAGAATATGATCACGTGGATCAACTTGTGTGTTTCTGGGGTGCCCCTGCCTCCATATATAAAGGACTAAAGGGGGGAGGCTGGCCGGCCACATAGGGCGCGCAAGGAGAGTCCTACTCCCTCTGGGAGTAGGAATCCCCCCCCCCCAATCCTAGTTGGAATAGGACTCGCGGAGGGGGGAAAAGAGAGAGAGGGGCCGGCCCCCTCTCATTGTCCTATTCGGACCAAGGGAGGGGAGGGGCGCGCGGCCCATGAGGGGCTGCCTCTTCTCTTTTCCACTAAGGCCCATCATGGCCCATATAGCTCCCGGGGGGTTCCGGTAACCTCCCGGTACTCCGGTAAAATCCCGATTTCACCCGGAACACTTCCGATATCCAAACATAGGCTTCCAATATATCAATCTTTATGTCTCGACCATTTCGAGACTCCTCGTCATGTCCGTGATCACATCCGGGACTCCAAACAACCTTCGGTACATAAAAATGCATAAACTCATAATATAATTGTCATCGTAACCTTAAGCGTGCGGACCCTACGGGTTCGAGAACAATGTAGACATGACCGAGACATGTCTCCGGTCAATAACCAATAGCGGGACCTGGATGCCCATATTGGCTCCTACATATTCTACGAAGATCTTTATCGGTCAGACCGCATAAGAACATACGTCGTTCCCTTTGTCATCGGTATGTTACTTGCCCGAGATTCGATCGTCCGTATTCCAATACCTAGTTCAATCTCGTTGTCGGCAAGTCTCTTTACTCGTTCTGTAATACATCATCCCGCAACTAACTCATTAGTTGCAATGCTTGCAAGGCTTAAGTGATGTGCATTACCGAGAGGGCCCAGGGATATCTCTCCGACAATCGGAGTGACAAATCCTAATCTCGAAATACGCCAAGCCAACAAGTACCTTTGGAGACACCTGTAGAGCACCTTTATAATCACCCAGTTACATTGTGACGTTTGGTAGCACACAAAGTGTTCCTCCGGTAGACGGGAGTTGCATAATCTCATAGTCATAGGAACATGTATAAGTCATGAAGAAGGCAATAGCAACAAACTAAACGATCAAGTGCTAAGCTAACGGAATGGGTCAAGTCAATCACATCATTCTCCTAATGACAACTCATGTCAATGGTTAGGAAACTTAACCATCTTTGATCAACGAGCTAGTCAAGTAGAGGCACACTAGTGACACTCTGTTTGTCTATGTATTCACACATGTATTATGTTTCCGGCTAATACAATTCTAGCATGAATAATAAACATTTATCATGATATAAGGAAATAAATAATAACTTTATTATTGCCTCTAGGGCATATTTCCTTAAAAACATGCCTTGCTGCGGGCTGAACCGGGCAGGGCTTGCACGCTAATCCGTCTCGATGATGTCGGTGCAGGTGTGCGGCTCAGGGCCCGGTTCGCCGATTTTGCCGATGAAGACGTGAATTCCTCCAAAGGGGACCCGGTACCCGTATTCGATCGAAATGGCCTCGGGACCCCACCCTGCATCGTCGATGTAAAGCTTGCCGCGACAACTCTTCGTCATCCGGCCCATAGCGTATCCCGTGAGTCCTTCAAAGCTGCCCTTCAAGAACTCGAAACCATCATGCGATAGCCCCACGGTAGGCGCCAACTGTCGTGGGTTTGTCATAGCAGATGTCCTCGTGAAAGGACTTAGTCGTGGAGCCATCGCTACGGGTTAGCTTAAAGGGGTTAAACCGGACAAGGGACACGAGGGATTTTATACTGGTTCGGCCCCTTCAATGAAGGTAAAAGCCTACGTCTAGTTGTGATTAGTATTGCTAGGGTTTCGATGACCAGGGAGCGAATCCGCTTTGCTTGGCTCTCGAGTTGTTGTCTGTTGTCCCTAAACCGCGGCCGGGTCGTCCCTTTATATACATAGGTTGACGCCCGCCGGTTTACAGAGTCCCGAGGCCGGATCATAAACGTGTCCGGCTCGGTCTCTATTCCTCTAACTTACAATACAAGTTACATGACAGAGTCGGTTTACATCTACAGGCCTTAACCCGCCTTTGGGCCTTGGGCCTTCGTAAAGCGCCACCATCCTCACGTCTTCATGGGCTTCTATCTTCATGGAGCTAACCCGGCCACTCCTAGCTGGTTTACCTCCAGTAATCATATCCCCAACAAGCAAGGTATTTAGTAGCAAAGTAATATGATAGTAGTGGCAACGGTAGCAAAAGTAATATTTTTGGTTTTGTAGTGATTGTAACAGTAGCAACGAAAAAGTAAATAAGCGAAGAATAATATATGAAAAGCTTGTAGGCATTGGATCGGTGATGGAGAATTATGTCGGATGCGATCGATCATGCAACAGTTATAACATAGGGTGACACATAACTAGCTCCAGTTCATCAATGTAATGTAGGCATGTATTCCGAATATAGTCATACATGCTTATGGAAAAGAACTTGCATGACATCTTTTGTCCTACCCTCCTGTGGCAGCGGGGTCCTATTGGGAACTAAGGGATATTAAGGCCTCCTTTTAATAGAGTACCGGACCAAAGCATTAACACATAGTGAATACATGAACTCCTCAAACTACGGTCATCACCGGGAGTGGTCCCGATTATTGTCACTTCGGGGTTGCCGGATCATAACACATAGTAGGTGACTATAGACTTGCAAGATAGGATCAAGAACTCACATATATTCATGAAAACACAATAGGTTCAGATCTGAAATCATGGCACTCGAGCCCTAGTGACAAGCATTAAGCATAGCAAAGTCATAGCAACATCAATCTCAGAACATAGTGGATACTAGAGATCAAACCCTAACAAAACTAACTCGATTACATGATAAATCTCATCCAACCCATCACCATCCAGCAAGCCTACGATGAAATTACTCACGCACGGCGGTGAGCATCATGGAATTGGTGATGGAGGAAGGTTGATGATGACGATGGCGACGGATTCCCCTCTCCGGAGCCCCGAACGGACTCCAGATCAGCCCTCCTGAGAGAGTTTAGGGCTTGGCGGCGGCTCCGTATCATAAAGCGTGATAAATCCTTCTCTCTGATTTTCTCTCTCCCTGAACACGAATATATGGAGTTGGAGTTGAGGTCGGTGGAGCGTCAGGGGGGCCACGAGGCAGGGGGGCGCGCCTAGGGGGTAGGCGCGCCCCCACCCTCGTGGACAGGGTGTGGGCCCCCTGACGTGGATTCTTCTTCCAGTATTTTTTATATATTCCAAAAATAATCTCCGTTGATTTTCAGGTCATTCCAAGAACTTTTATTTCTGCACAAAAATAACACCATGGCAATTCTGCTGAAAACAGCGTTAGTCCGAGTTAGTTCCATTCAAATCATGCAAGTTAGAGTCCAAAATAAGGGCAAAAGTGTTTGGAAAAGTAGATACGACGGAGACGTATCACATAACACTAACACCGGCTCCAAGATCACATAAAGCAGTTTTAACATAATTTCTTTTAATGGAGCATGGTATAGTTGGTACTCCTGGATCTCCAAGTTTCTTTGGTATTCCACCCTTAAAAGTATAATTAGCAAGCATGATGAAAATTATAGCTTCCGGTATCTTTCTCTTATTAGTAACATATCTTTCATGTACTTAGCATAAGGATTCATTTTAAGCATATCAGTCAAACACATACGCAAAAAGATAGGTCTAATCATTTCAGCAAAGCGCTCAAAATCCTCATCATCCTTTTTCTTGGATGGTTTAGGAGGAAAAGGCATGGGTTTTTGAACCCGTGGTTCTCTTTCTTTACCGTGCTTCCTAGCAACAAAGTCTCTCTTATCATAACGTTGATTCTTTGATTGTGGGTTATCAAGATCAACAACAAGTTCAATCTCTACATCATTATCATTGCTAGGTTGAGCATCAACATGAACATCATCATTAACATTATCACTAGGTTCATATTCATTAGCAGATTGTGTTTCAGCATCAAAGATAGAAATATCATTAGGATTCTCAAGTGTGTCTACAGCAGGTTCACTAGAAGCATGCAAAGTCCTATCATTTTTCTTTTTCTTCCTCTTAGAAGGACTAGGTGCATCAACATTATTTCTCTGGGAATCTTGCTCAATTCTCTTAGGATGGCCCTCGAGATACAAAGGTTCCTGAGTCATTTTACCACCTCTAGTCATAACTCTAACAGCATTATCATTTTTCTTATTATTTAATTCATTGAGCAAATCATTCTGAGCTTTAAGCACTTGTTCTACTTGAGTGGTAACCATAGAAGCATGTTTACTAATAATTTTAAGTTCACCTTTAACACTAGCCATATAATCACTCAAGTGTTCAATCATATAAGAATTATGTTTCAATTATCTACCAACATAAGCATTGAAGTTTTCTTGTTTAACAATAAAATTATCAAACTCATATAAGCATTGGCTAGCAGACTTATTATGAGGAATATCACCTTCATCAAATCTATAGAGAGAATTTACCTTTACTACCTGTGTCGGGTTATCAAGACCATGTATTTCTTCGATAGGTGGTAAATTCTTAACATCTTCAGCTTTAATACCTTTTTATTTCATAGATTTCTTTGCCTCTTGCATATCTTCAGGACTGAGAAATAGAATACCCCTTTTCTTCGGAGTTGGCTTAGGAGTTGGTTCAGGAAGTGCCCAATTATTTTCATTAGTCAACATATTATTCAATCGTAATTCAGCTTAATCAACAGGTTTTTCCCTGAAAACACAACCAGCACAACTATCCAGGTAATCTCTGGAAGCATCAGTTAGTCCATTATAAAAGATATCCAGTATTTCATTTTTCTTAAGAGTTTGATCAGACAAAGCATTAAGTAATTGGAGAAGCGTCCCCCAAGCTTGTGGGAGACTCTCTTCTTTAATTTGCACAAAATTATATATTTCCCCTAAAGTAGCCTGTTTCTTATGAGCGGGGAAATATTTAGCAGAGAAATAGTAAATCATATCCTGGGGACTACGCACACAACCAGGATCAAGAGAATTAAACCATATCTTAGCATCACCCTTTAATGAGAATAGAAATAATTTAAGGATATAATAATAGCGAGTTTTCTCATCATTAGTGAACGGGGTAGCTATATCATTTAATTTAGTAAGATGTGCCACAACAATTTCAGATTCATAGCCATAGAAAGGATTAGATTCAACCAAAGTAATTATATCAGGATCAACTGAGAAATCATAATCCTTATCAGTAATAAAGATAGGTGAAGTAGCATAAGCAGGATCATATTTCATTCTAGCATTCAGAGATTTTTCTTTCAGCTTAGCTAATAGTTTCTTAAGATCACTTCTATCATTGCAGGCAAGAAAGTCTCTAGCAGTTTCTTCATCCATAACATAACCCTCAGGCACAACAGGAAATTCATATCTAGGGGAGAATCTTCATCATCACTTTCATCAATACTATCAGTTTCAATAATTTCATTCTCTCTAGCCCTAGCAAGTTGTTCATCAAGAAATTCACCAAGTGGCACAGTAGTATCAAGCATAGAAGTAGTTTCATCATAAGTATCATGCATAGCAGAAGTGACATCATCAATAACATGCGACATATCAGAATTAATAGCAGAAGCAGGTTTAGGTGTCGCAAGTTTACTCAAAACAGAAGGTGAATCAAGTGCAGAGCTAGATGGCAGTTCCTTACCTCCCCTCGTAGTTGAGTGAAAATCTTAGTTCTTTCGTCTTTCAAGTTTCTCATAGTGACCAACAGATATAAATCCCAAGTGACTCAAAGAATAGAGCTATGCTCCTTGGCAACGGTGCCAAAAAATGGTCTTAATAACCCACAAGTATAGGAGATCGCAACAGTTTTCGAGGGTAGAGTATTCAATCCAAATTTATTGATTCGACACAAGGGGAGCCAAAGAATATTCTCAAGTATTAGAAGCTGAGTTGTCAATTCAACCACACCTGGAAACTTAATATCTACAACAAAGTATTTAGTAGCAAAGTAATATGATAGTAGTGGTAACGGTAGCAAAAGTATTTTTTTTGGTTTTATAGTGATTGTAACAGTAGCAGCGGAAAAGTAAATAAGCGAAGAACAATATATAAAAAGCTCGTAGGCGATGGATCGGTGATGGAGAATTATGTCGGATGCGATTATTCATGCAATAGTTATAACATAGGGTGACAGAGAACTAGCTCCAGTTTATCAATGTAATGTAGGCATGTATTCCGAATATAGTCATACGTGCTTATGGAAAAGAACTTGCATGACATATTTTGTCCTACCCTCCTGTGGCAGCGGGGTCCTATTGGAACTAAGGAATATTAAGGCCTCCTTTTAATAGAGTACCGGACCAAAGCATTAACACATAGTGAATACATGAACTCCTCAAACTACGGTCATCACGGGGAGTGGTCCCGATTATTGTCACTTCGGGGTTGCCGGATCATAACACATAGTAGGTGACTATAGACTTGCAAGATAGGATCAAGAACTCACATATATTCATGAAAACATAATAGGTTCAGATTTCTGTTTTCTCCATTCGACTACTTTGTCTTGATCTCACCAGTGTTCCCGGGTTGATTCTTGATGGTAGTGTTTCCCATGGTGCTTGTTGCCTCTGTGTTGGCGGTGTCTCCGGTTTTATACTGGCTATCGCTCCTGGATGTCATGTTCCAGCTGGAAGAGGGGCGTCCCTCTCGGGAGGTCGACGATGGGTTTTATCTTGATTCTTTGACAAAGTATTTTATTTACTATACTAACTAAAATACATATGTGATAAGACAATTCGAACAAAATATTGGATCTGAAGCATAAGAGAATAAATATAATTTATAATAAACATCTATACTTCCATATAACTTAATTCTTTTTATCATGTTATAGTTTAACAAGTGTACTTTAACTAGTTAGCATCATTTTTTGCGGGGAACTAGTTAGCATAGTTAACCATGTTACATTTGTTGATAAATATTACTATATTAGGTATACCATTTTCCTTATACAATTAATTATTAAATGTCACAAAATTATTTGCATTGTTCTAAATTAAAATCTATTTTGTGATCAAAAAATCTCCTCCAATTTTTTTTGACAATTCAATAAACTATAGAGTGTGACTGTTTGTGAGAGAGGGGAGTATGTGTGTCTATCTATATTTTAATATTTTAAAATCATGATAGAGATGTCTTAAACATACGATCAATCAAAAATCTTAGTAAAATTTCCTAGTGTATGATTATGTAATCATATCTATGGAAACTTCTAGAATATAAGTTGAACCATTGGCATTCACTCTTGACTAGTATTTTTGTGTTTTTTGCACGTTCTAGTGAGTTCATCAATAAGCTACATCATGTGCATGTTATACTTTGTATCAAAATAACATCACTTATGTTAACATCAGCGGTCATGAAAACTTCATGTATTCCACTACTTATGTATACATACACTTTGATTATTTTCAAATACTCATTTGCAATATGTTTAGTACCATCGTGTGTATACAAGTGCTCTGGTGAGTCTCTAAAATAATAAGTCTCTCGTGAAAAAAACTAGAAATCTACTTAAGTAAGATTTATTACAACCTACATGATGTCCATCGGAGAGACACTGGCATCATAATGTGGCAGTTGATATATGCTATTAGATCATAGTGTGGACTAAAACTTATGCTAAAACATCCATTTTTTTGTCGTTCCGACGACCTGAGATTCAAAACCACATAATAACATTTCTTTTGGTCCTGGATTGAACAATTGAGAATATTATGTATGTAATAATCCCTTAAGAATTTTGAAAATAAAATTCGACAACAATTATAAGTGGAAATACTTTGGCTATAGTTATATCAGGATTTGCTGCGCTCGAATGTTCATCATTATGTTTCATTGTGTGTCAGCACACTTCAAACTTCATAGAGTTTTGATATGTTTTGTAGAGCTACAATATGTTTCATAGAGTTCCACCATGTTTGGGAATACAAATTCAAAAAGCTGTCGAAATGCATTCAAGACTGGCCTTGCTTCAAAGTCTTTGTCACCAGGAACGCAGATATGCAAACGGATTATAATGGTTTTTTTTGGCCACGATAGTGAAGATTTTTGGTTATCCAAAAAATATCCTTTCCGGATGTGTTTCTCGCTTACCCCTGGGGAAAACGGAATAGTACATGATACCGTGACTAGTTCGCACAATACGTCTAACCTAAAGACGTTTTTCCCGTGAACTCCAACAAAGTGACTTGCCCCCGTGCCATGGTGGTCGTTGCTTCGGTGGCAACTGGCAAGTGAGGAGACGCGGAGGTGAGCAGGCAAGCCGCGCAGCAACAGCCTCCAAACTCCGAGGCGCCGTCCAATTCTCCGGCGGGCCGAGGTCGCCGCTGCGGAGGAGGAGGAAGGGCAGAGGGGAAGGCCCTCGCGGGGCGCGGCCCGGCGGAGGAAAATGGTGGTGGTGGACGCGTCGGAGTTCGGGGCGGAGGGGTTCGACCCGAAGCGGTGGATCAACGCGGCGCTGGACGCGCGGCACCCGTCCGAGCCGCTCGACCGCTTCCTCGCCGACGCCGAGGAGCGGCTCCGCGCCGCGGCCGACGACGCGGGGGCCGCGCTCGAGCGGGACAGCGCCGACGCGCTCCGCCGCGTCCCGCTCGCCTGCCGCGACGCGCTCAGGCTCCGCGACGACGCCCTCGCGCTGCGCTCCCACCTCGCCTCCGTCCTCCAGTCCCTCTCCCAGGCAGGTGCCCCCGCTCTTCCCACCGCCCCTCTGTCGTCCCCAGTCGGATCTGGATCTCGCGCGCGTTCGCGCCCGGCATGTATGTACTGTCGCGAAATCGAGACTCGTTTGGATGGGTGTTCTGCAGTAGGTTATCGGTGCAAATGTGCTAATTCTCATACTGCAATTCAGGCTGGGAGTGGTTTAGCTATGATTCAGTTTGAGCATGTATGACTCCTTCATGCTTACAGTTAGGACTCTGCTGTCGCCACCATGTTTTTAACTGGATCTGGATCTCAAATTCCGAGGCCATGTCATTTGTATCTGTGTGGTCTTTGCCTTGTACATAGCATTTTGTTTCTAAGACAATAAAATTATTATGCTACGTCCATAACATAATGTTAGATAGCACTATCCAAAATAGTACCAAATTCACAGTTTAAGCTTTGATTTGATCTATTTGGCCTTTGGACGCACTGTCTCCTTTGTTGTTATGTGGAATCTGATCCCTCAATTTTCCTGGGCTTAGTGAAACCCTGCTAGATTTTGGTACTAAGTTAGAAAAATAAGGAAGAAGAACATATTAGTTTGGGATGCTACCATGTTTTGTACTTATATACTCCTACATCATAATTATGCACACAGAAAACTCTTGAGCATACTGTATAAAGTACATAGAAACTCACAAAATTCAGAGCTGATGTCCATGTAAACTGTGTCTAAGCATGTACGTTATTGCCATAAAATACTGAGACCTATAGTTCTAGTTAATTACATGTTTAGAATCTTCTCGAAAGAGCTGCAGCAGTAACATTTTTCTCCCAGTGTGATTGAGTGTGTACTTCTGACTGCAATGTAACTGTCTAATACAATTGTATGACTACAACAGCATTTTGTATGGCTTTTTTGCGGAATACAATTGGATTTGATTCATGCTAGATTATTTGGAATTATTGTTTCCTTATTCTAATGCAATGGGAACATTGGGAAGTATATATTAGTGAAGTTAAAAGCACACATGCCATCTGCATGTATCACGAACAAATTTCGCACACATTTTCAGCTTTATTTTGTAAATGTGTCTGTTAACCAAGTACTTATGATAATTTCTCCAACCAGGCTGAGGGCTCATCTGCTGAGTCAATAACTGCGCTAGCACGAATTGATACTGTGAAACAACGCATGGAAGCTGCATACACGACATTGCAGGTATGTTTTAATAGTATCTACCATGGCACGGCACATGTCACTAGAGTACCTGCTTTACTCAAGTGGTAAGTTCTTATCTAATAATTGTGAGATTCTGTTGGCTGGAACTGCAGGATGCAGCTGGACTAGCTCAGTTGAGCCAAAGTGTTGAGGATGTGTTTTCGAGTGGCGATCTTCCAAAAGCCGCAGAAACCCTGGCAACCATGAGACATTGCTTGTCAGCAGTTGGGGAGGTACTTTACTCTCCCCTCTCTCTTTCTCACCAAGCATCTATGCAGGGCCTTTTCATTTAGCTTGTTAAATGTTGCTTTCAGGTTGCAGAGTTTGCTAATGTGAGAAAGCAGCTTGAAGTATTGGAAGAAAGGCTGGACGAAATGGTTCAGCCCCGTTTATTGGATGCCCTTTCTAACCGCAAGGTTTCTGTCTCAAAATTAGCTCATTGTTAACACTCCATGAAACATCTTTATTTATTTTATTTTGAACCTCTTCCTGTGCAATTTTGGTTGAAAGATTGATGCCGTGCAAGATCTTCGTGGTATATTGACACGTATTGGGAGGTTCAAGTCACTAGAGGTGCAATACACTAAGATTCATATCAAGCCTCTGAAGAAACTCTGGGAAGATTTTGACCTAAAGCAAAGGGCCAACAGGGCAGAGGTGGAGAAGCGTGGTGGTGAAATCACTAGTGTCTCATTCTCAAGCTGGCTGCCAAGTTTCTATGATGAGACACTACTTTACCTTGAACAAGAATGGAAGTGGTATGTCCATGTGATCCTGTTTTCTTTTATTCTGTGTTGACAAATACTTGTGGTTCTAAATTAAGTCACACACTAGGTGGCCCATGGCAGCAGTTTGTAACTAATCTTTGGGCCACATGAAAAATGTTTGCCCCACTGACTATCTATAAACTGTAGTGTTCTAAAATGCTAATACTTGCAGGTGCTTGACTGCATTCCCTGAAGAATACAGATCACTGGTCCCAAAAGTACTTGTGGAGACCATGAGTGAGTTGAATTCAAGCTTTGTCTCTCGTGTTAATGTAGCAACTGGGGATGCTGTTCCTGAAACCAGATCTGTTGCAAAAGGTATACTTCGCGTATTTGTTTGTTTATTGGCAAGTTATTGGTTATTTTTTCTTGTTTGTTGCGGAAGAGCACTTAGTTTTGTTCCTTAATTAGTTGATTTATTTTCTCTGTCTCCAGGTGTACTGGATGTTATATCAGGTGACTTGCCAAAAAGCATCAAATTGCAGAATAAACATCTTGCTGCACTAATCGAATTGCACAACATGACTGGCACTTTTGCTCGGAACATTCAGCACTTATTTTCAGAATCAGATCTTGGAGTTGTGCTGAATACATTGAAAGCTATTTATTCCCCATATGAAACCTTTAAGATGAGGTAAGCATTTAAAGTCGTTTTATCTGATAAAAGCAAAGGAAAGAAGATGAAAAAAACTTATGTCGCATCTTGTTACCTCCTGTATTTACAACAAGTTGTAGTTATTAATGCATAGCACTAAGCAGTTAGTTCTGTGTAGTGTATACTAAGTTTCATGTCATGTAGGTACGGGCAGATGGAGCGCGCTGTGCTTTCTGCTGCGATGGCCGGTATAGATATCCGTGGAGCCATCTCCCGTGGTTTAGGTGCACAAGGTATAGAGCTAAGTGAAACTGTCCGTAGGATGGAGGAATCCATCCCACAGATGATAGTACTTCTTGAAGCAGCTGTTGAGAGATGCATTAGTCTCACTGGTGGATCAGAGGCAGATGAACTGGTACTGGCTCTTGATGACGTCATGCTGCAATACATATCTAATCTACAAGAAACTTTGAAGTCCCTGAGGACGGTATGTGGGTTGGATAATACCACACATACTGATGCCTTGAAAAAAGATGCAGGATTAGAGAAAAAGGAAGCACCACGATTGGTGGATGTGTCTGAAGAGGAAGAATGGTCAATTGTCCAGGGTGCTTTGCAGGTTCTTACAGTTGCCGATTGCTTAACTAGCAGGACCTCAGTTTTCGAAGCTTCTTTAAGGGCTACTCTTGCCAGGATTGGAACAAACTTTTCTCTTTCCGGATTTGGTTCTAGCATGGATAAATCATCTGCTGGTACTGCTGATGACAACTCGGGAGCACCTCTGGGTGGGAGGGCAGCACTTGATATTGCAACCATTCGACTCACCAATCTACCAGACAAGTCTAAGAAACTCCTCACTGTGCTAGAACAGGTAAGTTATATGCTTCTAAAATGTCTTGCATTTAGTGTTACAACGCAGGGGTCAACTGTAAATCTGAACAATTAGCTAGTGACTGAACTTGCAAACGATGCATGTTAACCCTACTCTTATTTAAGTAGCAATCAAGTCCCGAGTTATTTGACTTTTGATCTGATGGTTCAGACCGCAGACTGCATTTTCTTATTGGGCTGAGTCAGCATGTCTATTCTCTAGAAAATGATGGACTTCTGTGTTTGGTAAAATATGTATGCTTGATCATGTTATATGCTCTTTACATGGTTGCTCAAGATTGCTGATCATGAGCGAGTCCATGTATTTACTTTGAACAGAACATATGGAGTAAAACTGTTGGGTTTGATTTGATTATAATCTCTTGCTCCACATGAAATTTAGCAGCAACTTTCTTTTGTACTCCCTCTGTTCCTAAATATATGACGTGTTGGTAGTTCAATTTAAACTACCAAAACGTCATATATTTAGGAACGGAGGAAGTATTACATTAAGTTATTAGTATTCAGCTCTGGCATAGAACCTATTCATATACCTCTTGATTCTTGCACATAGAATTTATTTGCCCTTCATCCTCTGTTCATTTAAAGAAACTTGTTTCTGTTGTACAGTCAAAAGATCCAAGGTTCCACGCTCTTCCCGTCACGTCACAAAGAGTTGCGGCCTTCTCAGACAAAGTAAACGAGCTTGTATATGATGTGCTCATTTCCAAAGTCCGGCAGCGTCTCTGTGAGATTGCCCGCCTCCCAATCTGGTCGTCCGTGGAGGAGCAGGGTGGTCTTCCTCTTCCAAGCTTCAGTGCGTACCCACAGTCATACGTGACCAGTGTCGGGGAGTATCTCCTCACTTTGCCACAGCAGTTGGAGCCTCTCGCTGAAGGCATCTCAGGCAGTGAGGCTGGCAATGATGAGGCTCAGTTCTTTGCTACAGAGTGGATATTCAAGGTAAGTGATACCACATTCGAAGTCACATAATCTGGACTTAGCATCTTCAATAAGAGTGTCCATTACCTAGCATCTTCAATAAGAGTGTCCATTACCCTGTTTACTTGTAAAATATGCTGTCAACAAAATCAACCGTGCTCCAATGCTTATTTTGTTTTATGTTGCAAATTATGTAGGGAACTGTGCGTTATACATATTGAAAATATGTGCATCACAATTGAACAGAACAATACATTAAATCCCCTCAACAGTCTTGTCATATTTACATAACAACAAATAATAAAAAAGCATGAAATCAAATGCTTTGAATTCAAAACATGCCGAAAATTATAGTATGTTTTCTTGACCTTCGTTTCCATGTCTCAGGTCGCCGAGGGTGCCACCGCCCTGTTCATGGAGCAGCTGCGCGGGATCCACTACATCACGGACCGGGGCGCCCAGCAGCTCGCGGCGGACATCGAGTACCTGAACAACGTCCTCTCGGCACTGTCGATGCCGATCCCTCCATTCCTCTCCACCTTCCACGCCTGCATCTCGACCCCGAGGGACCAGGTCCGCGACCTGATAAAATCGGATGGCGGGACCCAGCTGGACCTCCCCACCGCCCATCTCGTCTCCAAGATCCGGCGCATCTCGCTAGAGTAGTGAAACGATGCTGATCGCTGTGGTATTTTTGCAAATCGAAGTTAATGTAAAGGCATGCAATGTGCTCGTGTGACCTTTGCTTTTCTTCTTTTCCAACTTTTTGGTGACGGTGAGCTTTGACCTTGTAAGTTGTTAACTGCACTGCTTTCAGATATAAGTATAGAAATACCGCACTGTATTACAGAAGAATTTAGCACTTGCAGCCTGTCAGTAAGTTGACCAAAAAAGAAACAATAGGGAAATTGTTGGTCGGCAGGTGCCAGTGTTTAACCAGAAGTCGTACATGTGTTATGGAGACATATTAGTGGGGACGCGGCCTGTTGTTGCCTAGCTTTTCGGTTTTGTGTTTTGGATTTTCGGCAATTTAGTGATGGTGTAGGGTTTGGGTCTGAACATACTGTAGGGTTTATAGGGTTTTCCGTGGCTCATATGTACAAAACTTAGGCGGTATGTCTTTCTTTTTTTTGAGAATCAAGAGTAACTGAGTTACTCAAGAGAGGGGTGGGCGATCCCTGATCATCATGCCTCGTAGTCTGTCTGGTATTCCATCAATGATTAGTAGATCACCCTTCTGTCTAGCCTCAGCTGCTAGTTCGTGGGCCAAAGCCTTGCATTCCCTCCCAACCGAGGAGAATCTATGGCTGGTGAACAACGCCAGTGTCTCCTTTATGTCACAGATTACTCCAAAGCACGGGGAAAGGCAGGGACCAACAGAGGTCAGGTCCTTAATTACAGATTTGCAGTCCATTTCCACTTCAACCGGGCCCTTGTACACTGCGGCTAGCGTATGCAAACCCGTCAGGGCTGCTCTCGCTTCGGCCTCTTCCACACTGCTCGATGCCTGTATCTGTTTCCCAACCGACAGAACAACCCGGCCACTGTGATCTCTGGCGACGGCACCCGCCCAGCATTCGCCTGACTGGCAGTAGGACGCATCTGAATTCAGTTTGATAGATCCAAGTGGAGGAGCAGTCCACTGAATGCACCTCTGAACCGGCTCTTTGGGCATTTGGTTGGCCATTGTTGAATATGTGTACATGTACGTAGGTCTGGATCCTGTATGCAATACCTGTTGTATCTGTCTCCCTCTGTATGTATGTGTATCTTAGGAGACAAGATATCGGTTGCACCCCTTGTACCTATATATATGTGCCTAGTGCACGATCAATCAATCATTGATGCACCAAATCATTCTCTACATGGTATCTATCGCAAGTCGATCTTCCAGCTTCCGCTAACCCTAGCCGCCGCCCCAAGCCGCCGCCTCCACCTCTCCTCCCCGCGCGACCTCCCTCCACCGCGCGCCTCCTTCCCCACGCCGCACCGCCCGGCGGGCCACCAGGCCCTATTCGCCGCGCAGAACGCCGCTCCTTACAGCGGCTACGGTGCCCCCCCCCCCCCGCCAGCACCGGCCTACGGGTCCGCCCGGCCTATGGCGCCGCCGCCGTGCTGGCTTATGGGGCCGCGCCCGCCTATGGTGCCGCCGCTTCGGCCTTCGGGGCTGCTCCCGCACCGGCCTACGGAGGGTCCTACCCTCCTCAGGTGCCGCCACCGTGGGACCCGGCCTTGCTCGCTGCCCTGCACTCCGCCCCATCACCGAGCTCCTATGGTGGCGGTGGTGACTGGTACATGGACTCGGGCGCCACTGCTCACATGACTGCTGAGGGAGTCCTGGATTAGGGGGGTCCGGACAGCCGGACTATATCCTTTGGCCGGACTGTTGGACTATGAAGATACGAGATTGAAGACTTCGTCCCGTGTTCGGATGGGACTCTACTTGGCGTGGAAGGCAAGCTAGGCAATACGGATATGCATATCTCCTCCTTTGTAACCGACCTTGTGTAACCCTAGCCTCCTCCGGTGTCTATATAAACCGGAGGGTTTTAGTCCGTAGGACAACATACAATCATACCATAGGCTAGCTTCTAGGGTTTAGCCTCTCCGATCTCGTGGTAGATCAATTCTTGTACTACTCATATTATCAAGAACAATCAAGCAGGACGTAGAGTTTTACCTCCATCAAGAGGGCCCGAACCTGGGTAAAACATTGTGTCCCCTGCCTCCTGTTACCATCCGCCTTAGATGCATAGTTTGGGACCCCCTACCCGAGATCCGCCGGTTTTGACACTGACATTGGTGCTTTCATTGAGAGTTCCTCTGTGTCGTCACCGTTAGGCTTGATGGCTCCTTCGATCATCGATAGCGATGCAGTCCAGGGTGAGACCTTTCTTCCCGGACAGATCTTTGTATTCGGCGGCTTCGCACTGCGGGCCAACTCGCTTGGCCATCTGGAGCAGATCGAGAGTTACGCCCCTGGCCACCAGGTCAGGTTTGGAAGCTTAAACTACACGACCGACATCCGCGGAGACTTGATCTTCGACGGATTCGAGCCCCTGCCGAGTGCGCCGCACGGTCACGATGAGCATGATTTAGCTCTACCATCGGACAGTGTTCAGGAGACCGCACCGACAACCGCTCCGGCCCTCAATTCGGAGCCAATTGCGCCATCCCTGGACGGGTGAATAGACCCCGCCACGGAGGTCGTATTCTCAGCGGCGATCGAGCCGAGTATCGACCTTACCCTTCACGGGAGTCGTGACGCCGAACTACCGGATTCTTCCCCGGCCACGGACTCCGAACCGCCTGCGCCCGTGCCTATCGAATCCGACTGGGCGTCGATCATGGAGTTCACCTCCGCGGATATCTTTCAGCACTCGCCCTTCGGCGACATACTGAACTCATTAAGGTCTCTCTCCCTGTCAGGATTGGGATGCGGATGACTAAGAAATTCGCCGCCCACCCACCACCCACTTAGTAGCCACTGTCGATGATTTGACCGACATGCTCGACTTCGACTCCGAAGACATCGACGGTATGGACGACGATGCAGGAGACGAACAGGAACCACTGCCCACAAGGCACTGGACGCCCACTTCATCATATGATGTATACATGGTGGACGCACCCAAAGAAAACAACGACGAAGAGCGGAAGGACGCATCGAAGGGTTGTTCCCTTGAAAAGCAGTCAAAGCGGCGGCATAAGCGCCGCTCCAAATCCCGCCTCGGCAAAATAGCGATCATATAAATCCAGCGATAAAGCAAGGTGAGCCAGCGGACGACAAACACGGCATTGAACCATCGTCCGACCACGGCAACACGGAGAATCAAACCGAACAACCCGACTCCGTCAAAGATAACAGTCCGGATAACACCACACCGGACAGGCACCCGGAGCAACAGAATACCCATAAAAAGCTTGTTGCCACTGCAAGGAGTCTGAAAAAGCAGAAGCAAAGGCTCAGGGCTGCACAAGACACACTCAGAATCAGATGGAGTGAAGTACTCAACACTGAAGCGAAGCACGACGGTAATCGCCACACCAAGAGCTACCCGAAGCGAAAGTTGCTACCTGAATTCGATGAGGAGGCCTTAGATCCCCCGCAATCAAAAAACAAAACGACCATCCGGTCGGATAGACGACCTCGTGGCCAACATAAAGCGGCAAACGACACCGCACATAAGCCAGTACGCAATCCACGTGAAGGCTCGCATAAAAAAGACGGCGCAACCAGATCCATCTACGGGCCACGCAAGCGTGCTCCAGCACGCAATACAACACAACAAACATCCCAACACCACGGTACACCCAAATACAGGGGTGCCGCACACCCCCTATGTTTCACCAATGAGGTGCTGGACCATGAATTTCCAGAGGGATTCAAACCCGTAAACATAGAGGCGTACGACGGAACGACAGACCCTGGGGTCTGGATTGAGGACTACATCCTCCATATCCATATGGCTCGAGGAGACGATCTCCATGCCATCAAGTACTTACCCCTCAAGCTCAAAGGGCCAGCTCGGCACTGGCTTAAAAGCCTCCCCGTAAACTCCATTGGAAGCTGGGAAGAGCTCAAAGACGCTTTTCGGACAAATTTTCAAGGGACCTATGTCCGACCTCCGGATGCAGACGATTTAAGTCATATAACTCAACAGCCCGGAGAGTCAGCCTGAAAACTTTGGAACAGGTTCCTCACTAAAAAGAACCAAATAGTCGACTGCCCAGACGTCGAAGCCTTAGCAGCTTTTAGGCACAGCGTTCGAGACGAATGGCTTGCCAGACACCTCAGCCAAGAAAAGCCGAGAACAATGGCAGCATTAACAAGCCTCATGACCCGCTTTTGCGCGGGCGAGGATAGCTGGTTAGCCCGATGCAGCACCAGCGACCCAAGTACATCCGAAGTCAGGGACGAAAACGGGAAACCACGACGCAGCAAAAACAAGCGTCGGAATAAAGAAGACAGCCCGAAGAGCACGGCGGTAAATGCCGGATTCAGAAGCTCTCGGCCAGGTCAGCAAAAGCTGTCGTGCAAAGACAACAGAGACGAACTGTCCAGCCTAAACAAGATTCTGGATAAAATATGTCAGATCCACAACACCCCCGATAAACCTGCAAACCATACCCATAGATAATGTTGGGTCTTCAAGCAGTCCGGCAAGCTCAACGCCGAACACAAGGGGTAGGATACACCAAGCGAAGACGAGGACGAGCCTCGCAAGCGAAGTACTGGGGAACAGAAGAAATTCCCACCAGAAGTCAAAACAGTAAACGTGTTACACGTGACAAAGGGGAGAAACAAAGTGGCACTCCTAGAGACACATGCCCCAGGGCTTATCACCATGGAGTTCTGCCACTGGTCGTCCCAACCGATCACCTTCGACCATCGAGATTACTCGGCAAGTATCCGGCGTGCAGGATGGGCTGCCTTGGTGTTAGACCCGATAATTGACAGATACCACTTCACACGAGTCCTGATGGACGGCGGCAGTAGTTTAAACCTGATATATCAGGACAAAATCCGCAAAATGGGGATAGACCCAACAAAAATTAGCCATAGCAATACTACCTTTAAAGGAGTAACGCCAGGCCCTCAAGCCCATTGCACGGGCTCCCTGCTACTAGAGGTCATATTCGGCCTCCCCGATAACTTCCGCAGCGAAAATTTAACCTTCCACATCGCTCCGTTCCAAAGCGGCTATCAAGCACTACTCGGACGCGAAGCTTTCGCTCGCTTTAACGTAATACCGTATTACGCTTCCCTCATGCTTAAGATGCCCGGTCCACGTGGCATCATTACAGTAAATGGAAACGCTACAAGAAATATGTCAAGTTGTGACCTTGACTATTGGTCACTGAAACGTCATTGTTTTTCATTTGCGACCTTTTTGTGACCAAAAACAGAAGGTCAAAAGCTGGCGGTCGTAAACTAAAATTAACGACCTTCTCTGTGAGAAGGTCGTAGACGTTTACGATCAAAATATGCCTATTGTTTTGTTTTGGTCACTAGCAGCCTCCCTAGGCCACGTAGGCATCCGACGTGGCAATCTGATGTGGCACAAGAATCAGCTCGATCCAATTCGATTTTCTACATGGGCCTAGCCCAACAGTTTAGCCCATTTATATTTTTTTCTGCTAATTTTGGTGAACTACACGGGCCAAGCCCTACAATTTGGCCTTTTTTATTTTCTGGGCCATGGCCTTTTTGTACCAGCAGTTTTAGTTTTCTTTTTTTATAAAATGGGTCCATTAGTCAAACAGGTCCCACTTGTCAGGTTCTGATAAATGGGTCCCAGCTATTAGGCTCAGATTCTTCATATTTCAATTTGACATCATATTTGAATTTCATAGTAAGAAAATAACTAGTATTTAAATAGGCAAGCAGAAAACACACATAATTATTCAAATAACAATAGCCAGATTCACTACAAGCTCTACAAATGACACGTAATACAAGCTCTAACGTATACAATGCTTTACAAGCTCTATAGTACTTTACAAGCTCGCCAAGTAATGTTACAAGCTCTACAAGTGTTTTCTTCTTCAGTATGGAGCTCCTTCAACAACGATCAAATGTCGGACTCACAGACAAACATAGTCAGGACTGGGCTGACAGAAATACAACATGCCTTCCACAGTCGCCCTGTTACATGAATCAGCTGAGAAGAATCAGAAAAACTGGAGCCAATATAATATGAACATTCCATTCAAAAAAGTATTAAAGGAGTAAAGGAAAATTCTTTATATAATGATAAACAGATTTCAGATAGTACCAAGCTTTTTTAGCCGAGCTAGTTAAAATGAGATATTCATACAAGACAATAGAGACTATA
This sequence comes from Triticum aestivum, assembly GCF_018294505.1. Classification (NCBI taxonomy): domain Eukaryota; kingdom Viridiplantae; phylum Streptophyta; class Magnoliopsida; order Poales; family Poaceae; genus Triticum; species Triticum aestivum. The sequence goes on from NC_057812.1 coordinate 671,173,135, forward strand.
TGAATATGCATGGCACAAGTGCAGGTCCTCGTTACTGGCTACACATGTAACACCAATAAATGGATAGAACAATAACGGGAACAACTCCAGATTACACACAAAGCTCTATCCATAGTGCCAGCTATGGATAAAATCATGCACACTCCCAACAGAACTCAGTCACACAGTATAATTCCGACTATAATATAACCAGAGAACTAAAGATTCTACGTACTTAGAACTCAACTAATAAGTGAGAATGATCTGATTGTATGCAAACAATCTTGTTTTATTTGTTTATATTACTAAAACAGACATATCTTCCTTTATGTGAAGAAGTCTGCTTCCATCTTTAGTTAGTAGTAATCATTCCATGCAAATCAACCATGTGTGTATGCTTGATCATGGTCTGGAGATTATACGCATAGAGGAATAGAATCCTAAACAAGAAAGTATCAAACAGCGGTGGGTGCTCAACCTATTTACCATACACAAGCAACACTTAAACCATAGCATGTGCATATACTTGTGTCACATCAGGGGGTTCAGAATGTACTCAACATAATCTAATAAAAAGGATTGGGAGCAGAGGGAGAGGGAGGTGGAGATGGACATGCTACCTGTTGCTGCGGTGGTGCCTCTTGGTGGTCATGCTTGAACTCCTCCTGAAGCTGCTCACTAACCTGCAGGACAAACAAGACCATGGGTGAGCTGGAACACAGGCATACACATTAAGTGAAGATAAGGAGAAGAACCTGGAAGAAGAGAGGTGCTATGTCCTCCTCCGTCCATGCCCGTCCTCCTCCGTGCCGATGTCAAACAGCCTCCGTTCGCCGCTTGCGAGCACCATGCGCCTTGGTTGGCCATGACGCCCTTGTCCTCTGCTGCACGGATGAAAACCAAAGCATCAGTACAGCTACACTGGCACATAATACAGACATGCTATCACATACATTCTCTAATTGACAAGCACCCAAACATATACATGCACCAGTTATTATCAGGTTAAGCCTCCTTAGTTTAGTGATCATTTACCCATACAATTTTTCACCAAGGATTGCACCAGATGTCATGATTCAATTGAGATATACTAAACTACATCATCACAGGAACGACGAGCAGTTTTAGATCTTAAAAAATGATCCACGCGCAGTCTTAGTGCTCCATCAAATAATCAACTAAATTTGCTCTCAAGCATACAAACAAAGTTTAGAGAGAACCAAATGAACAAGCACTTATTGTGCAGGACACATAGCTATTTCATAAGCACTCAGTGTGGATATGTCTGCTAAATGTATTGTGCACAAAAAGGTGAGGCTCCCAACAGCCCAATATTATGACTATTACAGTTCATATTTTGATAATAAAACCGACATGTCTAATCATATAGCTAATAAAATACATGCCACAATATGAGTACATCTCCAAACAGCTAATAAACCCCATAGTACCACAAGGACATGCACTGCAGTATATCTTGCAATGCAGGTTTTTGACTGAACAGTAACATCCCCTACATAGTAGTAACGAGGGAATTAATTGATGATTGGTACAGCAAAACAAAATTACAAGCACTACTCATAGTAGCACCTACAACAGTTTTTGACTGAATAGAAGATTGCTTATATTGAAATAACACAGACTAAGAACTAAGGTTACTTTGTTGTAATTATCTCTGTCACGTTATGCCAGGTGTAATGTGACATCACAATACCACAGAAGAATACAGTGAGGATACCACTCAAATCTAGCAGCTGCAAAGATCAGACAAACAGGGTGCGTTCTTAGATTCAGACTACTACTGGTAGTGTGGGTTTCTATGTTGTATCCTGATAATAACTGGACCCAGACTTGATCTCTACATACCTTCTTATAAACCTGGTATCTGATGACTCGTCGCTTCACTTGCATCGGCCGCCCCTATCTCGACCAATGACTCGCTGTCGGAGTTTGACTCGGTTTTGAGAGCCTGGTTCCCTGCGATCAAAGCAATGCAGCAACAGGTGAGACAGACTCTTGGTGTGTCTGATTTGGGTATGATCAATCTCCTTCTGAATTGAACTCTAAAGCAATATAGTTCTATGTTGGACCAGCTCTAGTTTGGAAGACAAGAAAAATCTTAGGAATTCTGGAGCAGAGAAAAACATCTGCACACAGATGGACAGGTGATGTTTCTCTTCTCTTCAGAACTTACTGAGATACACTGCAGTTCACATGTCTAATTTCTGAGTTGCTCACAGTCAACCAATGCTAAGTATTGACTTGACCCACAACATTCCGCACGTACTGATAACAAGATCCAATTTTGTTATAGGTTGAAGGCATATATTACATACCAGAGATGGCTGCCGTTTGCGACTGGGTCGGCGTCAGGACGGCGTGGTGCTGTGTGATGTCTACTACACAACCTTCTTCTTGTAGACGTTGTTGGGCCTCCAAGTGCAGAGGTTTGTAGGACAGTAGCAAATTTCCCTCAAGTGGATGACCTAAGGTTAATCAATCCATGGGAGGCGTAGGATGAAGATGGTCTCTCTCAAGCAACCCTGCAACCAAATAACAAAGAGTCTCTTGTGTCCCCAACACACCCAATACAATGGTAAATTGTATAGGTGCACTAGTTCGGCGAAGAGATGGTGATACAAGTGGTATATGGATAGTAGATAAAGGTATTTGTAATCTGAAATTATAAAAACAGCAAGGTAACGAATGATAAAACTGAGCGTAAACGGTATTGCAATGCGTTGAAACAAGGCCTAGGGTTCATACTTTCACTAGTGCAAGTCCTCTCAACAATACTAACATAATTGGATCACATAACTATCCCTCAACATGCAACAAAGAGTCACTCCAAAGTCACTAATAGCGGAGAACAAACGAAGAGATTATGGTAGGGTATGAAACCACCTCAAAGTTATTCTTTCCAATCAATCCATTGGGCTATTCCTATAAGTGTCACAAACATCCCTAGAGTTCATACTAGAATAACACCTTAAGACACAAATCAATCAAAACCCTAATGTCACCTAGATACTCCAATGTCACCTCAAGTATCCGTGGGTATGATTATACGATATGCATCACACAATCTCAGATTCATCTATTCAACCAACACATAGAACCTCAAAGAGTGCCCCAAAGTTCTATCGGAGAATCACGACGAAAACGTGTGCCAACCCCTATGCATAGGTTCATGGGCGGAACCCGCAAGTTGATCACCAAAACATACATCAAGTGAATCACGTGGTATCCCATTGTCACCACAGATACGCACGGCAAGACATACATCAAGTGTTCTCAAATCTTTAAAGACTCAATCCGATAAGATTACTTCAAGGGGAAAACTCAATTCATTACAAGAGAGTAGAGGGGGAGGAGAAACATAAGATCCAACTATAATAGCAAAGCTCGCGATACATCAAGATTGTATCACCTCAAGAACACGAGAGAGAGAGAGAGAGATCAAACACATAGCTACTGGTACATACCCTCAGCCCCGAGGGAGAACTACTCCTTCCTCGTCATGGAGAGCACCGGCATGATGAAGATGGCCACCGGAGAAGGATTTCCCCCTCCGGCAGGGTGCCGGAACGAGTCTAGATTGGTTTTCGGTGGCTACGGAGGCTTCTAGCGGCGGAACTCCCGATCTAATCCTTGTTCTGGAAGTTTTAGGGTACGTAGGTATATATGGGTGAAAGGAATACGTCGGTGGACCGAAGGGGGGGCCATGAGGAAGGGGGCGCGCCCCCTACCCTTGTGAGCACCTCCTTCATCTTCTGATGTAGGGTCCAAGTCTATTCGGTAGGTTTCCTTCCAAAAACAACTTCTCCAGTTGATTTCGTTCCGTTTCGACTCCGTTTGATATTCCTTTTCTTCGAAACATTGAAATAGGCATAAAACAGCAAATCTGGGCTGGGCCTCCGGTTAATAGGTTAGTACCAAAAGTAATATAAAAGTGGATAATAAAGCCCAATATTGCCTAAAACAGTAGATAATATAGCATGGAGCAATCAAAAATTATAGATACGTTGGAGACGTATCAAGCATCCCCAAGCTTAATTCCTGCTCGTCCTCGAGTAGGTAAATGATAAAAAGATAATTTTTGATGTGGAATGCTAATTGACATAATTTCAATGTAATTCTTCTTAGTTGTGGTGTGAATATTTAGATCCGAAAGATTCAATACAAAAGTTCGTATTGGCATAAAAATAATAATACTTCAAGCATACTAACAAAGCAATTATGTCTTCTCAAAATAACATGGCCAAAGAAAGTTCATCCCTACAAAACCATATAGTTTAGTCATATTTCATTTTCGTCACACAAGAATGCTCTCATCATGCACAACCCCGATGACAAGCCAAGCAATTGTTTCATACTTTAGTAATCTCAAACTCATAAACTTTCACGCAATACATGAGCGCGAGCCATGGATATAGCACTATGGGTGGAATAGAATAATGAGGGGGGTTATGTGGAGAAGACAAAAGGGAGAAAGTCTCACATCAACGAGGCTAATCAATGGGCTATGGAGATGCCCACCGATTGATGTTAATGCAAGGAGTAGGGATTGCCATGCAACGGATGCACTAGAGCTATAAATGTATGAAAGCTCAACAAAAGAAACTAGTGGGTGTGCATCCAACTTGCTTGCCCATGAAGACCTAGGGCACTTGAGGAGGCCCATTGTTGGAATATACAAGCCAAGTTCTATAATAAAAATTCCCACTAGTATATGGAAGTGATAACTCAAGAGACTCTCTATATGAAGAACATGGTGCTACTTTGAAGCACAAGTGTGGTAAAAGGATAGTAATATTGCCCCTTTTTATTTATTTAATTTTTTGGGGCCTTCTTTTTTTTCTTTGGCCTTTCTCTTTTTTTGGGACAATGCTCTATTGAATGATGATCATCACACTTCTATTTATTTACAACTCAATGATTACAACTCGATACTAGAACAAAGTATGACTCTATATGGATGGCTTCGGCGGTGTATCGGGATATGCAATGAATCAAGAGTGACAAGTATGAAAGAATTATGAATGGTGGCTTTGCCACAAATACTATGTCAACTACATGATCATGCTAGCAATATGACAATGATGAATGTGTCATGATAAACTGGATGGTGGAAAGTTGCATGGCAATATATCTCGGAATGGCTATGGAAATGCCATAATAGGTAGGTATGGTGGCTGTTTTGAGGAAGATATAAGGAGGTTTATGTGTGATAGAGCATATCATATCACGGGGTTTGGATGCACCGGCGAAGTTTGCACCAACTCTCAATGTGAGAAAGGGCAATGCACGGTACCGAAGAGGCTAGCAAGGATGGAAGGGTGAGAGTGTGTATAATCCATGGACTCAACATTAGTCATAAAGAACTCACATACTTATTGCAAAAATCTACAAGTCATCAAAAACCTCGGTACTACGCGCATGCTCCTAGGGGATAGATTGGTAGGAAAAGACCATCGCTCGTCCCCGACCGCCACTCATAAGGAAGACAATCAAATAACACCTCATGTTTCAAATTTGTTGCATAACGTTTACCATACGTGCATGCTACGAGACTTGCAAACTTCAACACAAGCATTTCTCAAATTCACAACTACTCAACTAGCATGACTTTGATATTATTACCTCCATATCTCAAAACAATCATCAAGCATCAAACTTCTCTTAGTATTCAACACACTCATAAGAGAATTTTTTTTATTAATCTTGCATACCAAGCATATTGGGATTTTAAGCAAATTACCATGCTATTTACGCCTCTCAAAATAATCGAAGTGAAGCATGAGAGTTCATCTATTTCTTCAAAATAAAACCACCACCGTGCTCTAAAAAGATATAAGTGAAGCACTAGAGCAAATGACAAACTACTCCAAAAGATATAAGTGAAGATCAATGAGTAGTCGAATAATTATGCATCTATGTGAAGACTCTCTAACATTTAATAATTTCAGATCTTGGTATTTTATTCAAACAGCAAGCAAAACTAAATAAAATGACATCTAAGAATAGCAAACATCATGTGAAGAAGCAAAAACTTAGGATCAACTGAAAGTAACCGATAGTTGTTGAAGAAGAAAGGTGGGATGCCAACCGGGGCATCCCCGAGCTTAGATGCTTGAGACTTCTTGAAATATTATCTTGAGGTGCCTTGGGCATACCCAAGCTTGATCTTTTGTGTCTCCTTAATTCCTCTCATATCAAGGTCTCCCTAAATCTCAAAAGCTTCATCCACACAAAACTCAACAAGGACTCATGAGATAAGTTAGTATAAACCATTGCCAAAACCTTATCATACTCTACTGTAGCAAATCACTAAAATTATTATTCAACATTGCATACTAAATGCCTCTGCATATTTAATAGTCCTATTCTCAAATATAATCATTAAAGAAGCAAACATATGCAAACAATGCAAACATAACAGCAATCTACCTAAACAGGATAGTCTGTAAAGAATGCTGCAACATCCATACTTCCCTAGCTCCAAAAATTATGAAAGAAAATTACCACTCTAGTAAATTTATCAGAGCTTAATATGCAAAAGGTTTCAACATTTTATCACATTCTTACTTTTCTAGGGAATTATTGCAACAGAGGTAAACTTTCTGTTTTCAAACAGCAACATGTATACTTGTAACATAGGTATAGTAAAGGCTATCAATGCCACTTTTATTGAAATAAAAGATGCAAAATATTGTTCTAAATAACAGCAAGCAAATTCTAACAAAATAAATTGACGCTCCAAGCAAAACACATATCATGTGGTGAATAAAAATATAGCTCCAAGTAAAGTTACCGATGAACGAAGACGAAAGAAGGGATGCCTTCCGGGGCATCCCCAAGCTTAGGCTCTTGGCTATCCTTGAATATTACCTTGGGGTTCCTTGGGCATCCCCAATATTAGGCTCTTGCCACTCCTTATTCCATACTCCATTGAATCCTTACCCAAAACTTGAAAACTTCACAACACAAAACTTAACAGAAAACTCGTAAGCTCCGTTAGCGAAAGAAAACAAAACACCACTTAGGTACTGTTGTGAACTCATTTTAAATTTATATTGGTGTAATATCTACTGTATTCCATCTTATCTATGGTTCATACCCTCCGATACTACTTATAGATTCATCAAAATAAGCAAACAACACATCGAAAACAGATTCTGTGAAAAACAGAACAGTCTGTAGTAATCTGGATCAAACGTATACTTATGGAACTCATAAAATTCTCAACTAAATTGCTGGAGCTGAGGAATTTATCTATTAATCATCTTCAAAAAGAATTAACTAAATATCACTCTCCAAATAAAAATGGCAGCAATTCTCGTGAGCGCTAAAGTTTCTGTTTTTTACAGCATGATCAACAAGACTTTCCCAAAGTCTTCCCAAAGGTTCTACCTGGCACAAACACTAATTAAAATCATAAAACCGCATCTAAACAGAGGCTAGATGAATTATTTATTACTAAACAGGAACAAAAAGCATGGAATTAAAGTAAAATTGGTTGCCTCCCAACAAGCGCTATCGTTTAACGCCCCTAGCTAGGCATGATGATTTCAATGATGCTCACATAAGAGATAAGAATTGAAATATAGAGAGAGCATCATGAAGAATATGACTAGCACATTTAAGCCTAACCCACTTCCTATGCATAGGGATTTTGTGAGCAAACAACTTGTTGGAACAATAATCAACTTGCATAGGAAGGTAAAACAAGCATAACTTCAAAACTTTAAGCACATAGAGAGGAAACTTGATATTATTGCAATTCCTACAAGCATATGTTCCCCCCTCATAATAATTTTCAGTAGCATCATGAATGAATTCAAAAATATAACCAGCACCTAAATAATTCTTTTCATGATCTACTTGCATATAAAATTTACTACTTTCCACATAAGCAAAATTCTTCTCATTCGGAATAGTGGGAGTATCATAAGAGACTTGAATACTATAAATTGTATCCACGTTAAAGGAGTAATGTTCAGAGAAAGGGTACTCATAATCATGACAAGTTTTATAAATATAATCATCACTACTCTTTATAGCATAATTTTTATCACAATAATCATCATAAGTAGCAACTTTGTTCTCATCATAATCGATTGAAACCTCTTCCAAGATAGTGGATACATCACTAAATAAAGTCATGACCTCTCCAAATCCACTTTCATAATTATTATCATCGTAAGTAGAAGGCATGCTATCATCATAACAACTTTGCATATCAAAACTTGAGAGGCTAAAAATATCATCATTATTAAACATAGCATCCCCAAGCTTGGGACAAACATTAATTGCAGCAAATATATTCTCAAATATGTCATCCTCATCAAACATAGCTTCCCCAAGCTTGGGCCTTTTCATATCATAAGCATAATCACTCTCATCATTAATAGTATAGATAGCACCAATAGTATAGCAATTATAATATTCTTCCAAGCAAGTGCCAAAAAGATTTTCAAGATCATAAGAAGTGTCATTATCTTCCCAATCATAATCATCACAACAAGCAATAGGCATAACGAGATCATCATCAAGTGTATCATTTTCATGAGGCACAACAATAATAGGAGCAACTTTATTTGGGAGAGATACCTTTTTACCTCTCTTCCTTTTTCTTTTCTTCTTCTTCACCACATCATGTGTGGGTTCAATCCTCTTTTTGGAGCTCCTTATTAATGAGATTGGTTGAATAGAGGGCTCCTCTTTGTTACCTGATTCATCATAAGAAATAATAGGAGAATATTGGGAAGTCTCTTCCCTTTCATTAGCATTCTCTTCATCTTCTATTTGTTTTCTTTTCTTTATGTAATTGGCAATATAAGGATTTTCAATGCAATTCACCGCGCAATACATATAAATTTCCTCTAGATCAAAATGAAGAATTTTATCAAGGGCAAATTTTGGAATATCCTTAGTTCTACGTTTAATTTCTTCATAACCCAAGAGCAAAATAAGTTCATTATGATGTGCAAGGGAAATCAAGCCATCACAATTTTTGGACACGATACGCTCATGAAACAATTTGCATTGGGTACTAAAATGATCACGTTCATTGCAAAGTTCACAAGTAGGGCTAAGAAAAGATAAATTTTCAGCACATTCATCTAGCTCTTCTTGCAACAATTTGGTTTCTAAGTACTTATGCCTATTGCAAAATCTATCTTCCCTATTTGGTGCGTACTTGCAAACCCAGTCTACTCCACAAAAATTGACATTTTTATAGGAGGCATTTTCACCATAACTAGTGCAATCATCATTAGCATCATGGATATTCAAAGAATTCGTACTAACAACATTGCAATCATGCTCATCATTCAAATATTTAGTGCCAAACATTTTAGAGATCTCTTCTTCTAGCACTTGAGCACAATTATCCTTTCCATCATACTCATGAAAGATATTAAAAAGATGAAGCGTATGAGACAAACTCAATTCCTCTTTTTGTAGTTTTCTTTTATAAACTAAACTAGTGATAAAACAAGAAACTAAAAGACTCGATTGCAAGATCTAAAGATATACCTTCAAGCACTCACCTCCCCGGCAACGGCGCCAGAAAAGAGCTTGATGTCTACTACACAACCTTCTTCTTTTAGACGTTGTTGGGCCTCCAAGTGTAGAGGTTTAGGACAGTAGTGAATTTCCCTCAACTGGATGACCTAAGGTTTATCAATCTGTGGGAGGCGTAGGATGAAGATGGTCTCTCTCAAGCAACCCTGCAACCAAATAACAAAGAGTCTCTTGTGTCCCCAACACACCCAATACAATGGTAAATTGTATAGGTGCACTAGTTCGGCGAAGAGATGGTGATACAAGTGGTATATGGATGGTAGATAAAGATATTTGTAATCTGAAATTATAAAAACAACAAGGTAATGAATGATAAAAGTGAGCGTAAACGGTATTGCAATGCGTTGAAACAAGGCCTAGGGTTCATACTTTCACTAGTGCAAGTCCTCTCAACAATACTAACATAATTGGATCACATAACTATCCCTCAACATGCAACAAAGAGTCACTCCAAAGTCACTAATAGCGGAGAACAAACGAATAGATTATTGTAGGGTATGAAACCACCTCAAAGTTATTCTTTCCAATCAATCCACTGGGCTATTTCTATAAGTGTCACAAACAGCCCTAGAGTTCGTACTAGAATAACACCTTAAGACACAAATCAATCAAAACCCTAATGTCACCTAGATACTCCAATGTCACCTTAAGTATCCGTGGGTATGATTATATGATATGCATCACACAATCTCAGATTCATCTATTCAACCAACACATAGAACCTCAAAGAGTGCCCCAAAGTTCTACCGGAGAATCACGACGAAAACGTGTGCCAACCCCTATGCATAGGTTCATGGGCGGAACCCGCAAGTTGATCACCAAAACATACATCAAGTGAATCACGTGGTATCCCATTGTCACCACAGATACGCACGGCAATACATACATCAAGTGTTCTCAAATCTTTAAAGACTCAATCCGATAAGATTACTTCAAGGGGAAAACTCAATTCATTACAAGAGAGTAGAGGGGGAGGAGAAACATAAGATCCAACTATAATAGCAAAGCTTGCGATACATCAAGATCGTATCACCTCAAGAACACGAGAGAGAGAGAGAGAGAGAGAGAGAGATCAAACACATAGCTACTGGTACATACCCTCAGCCCCGAGGGAGAACTACTCTCTCCTCGTCATGGAGAGCACCGGGATTATGAAGATGGCCACCGGAGAAGGATTGCCCCCTCCGGCAGGGTGCCGGAATGGGTCTATATTGGTTTTTGGTGGCTACGGAGGCTTCTGGCGGCGGAACTCCCGATCTAATCCTTGTTCTGGAAGTTTTAGGGTACGTAGATATATATGGGTGAAAGGAATACGTCGGTGGACCGAAGGGGGGGCCATGAGGCAGGGGGGCGCGCCCCTACCCTCGTGAGCACCTCCTTCATCTTCTGACGTAGGGTCCAAGTCTATTCGGTAGGTTTCCTTCCAAAAATAACTTCTCCACTTGATTTCGTTCTGTTTCGACTCTGTTTGCTATTCCTTTTCTTCGAAACACTGAAATAGGCATAAAACAACAAATCTGGGCTGGGCCTCTGGTTAATAGGTTAGTCCCAAAAGTAATATAAAAGTGGATAATAAAGCCCAATATTGCCTAAAATAGTAGATAATATAGCATGGAGCAATCAAAAATTATAGATACGTTGGAGATGTATCACTGCGGCGCCCGGAGGCCTTCGGACCACCACAAGTGGTCGGCGTTGCTTCTATCTTTTTCCAATCACGATCAAACCTATAATAACAGACAAAAAGAAAGAGATGAATCACTTCATAGTAATGTCAGTTACATACTCGCTACCTATAACTAACATAAATGTAGCTGAACTCCTTGTCAAAATCACTTTTCCCCCTCTCTCTCTTCCCAGCTGCGGATATACATACAGCATGCACTCCAACCAAAACCCAAAAGTATACAATCCGGGTGATACATCAGTTAGACATGAATCATAACTTACAGAAAGTAAAATACATCAGTTAGAAATGACCCAATATTGTGTTCATGTGTGTATCTTGGGACGACAAACAATGTTAATTTGAGGGGGTTTTATTTTCTTTACACAAAAAATCATTTTTCAATTTTTGGAGTGCCATCGGGTTTTTTGTGAAGGAACTACCATATATTTGTTGCAAAATTGGACAAAATTATTTTTCTAAAATACTAAGCCATATTTAATGAACAATTGACCAAATAGTTGGGTGTCAAAAGATTCGAGCCACCTCTCTTGAAAAAGACAAATTTCCGGCGATTCAGCGGGAAGCGGGTTGAATTTGAACTGCAACCCCCTCATAGTTTGCTCTTTATTTTTTTCCAAAAATCATTTCTAGGTACATAAATATCTATTTAATCAGAGAAACATCAAAAATTTCCAAGATTCAACCACTAGCTAGGAACGGTCAAGCCCGCCGTTTTGACCGCATTTTGAAACGGGCATAAAAAAATAAAAAATTGGAAAACCTTCGCATTGTATAATCATATGTGACAAAGTTTCCATGAAAAATAATAAACTTGTAATACGGGAATTATTTTTAAAATGTGTTCTCAGAAATGATCTATCATGCGTGAAGATTCATGGCTTTCAAGCCAAATGATCAATCTTATGGCCACATTCATGGCATAGTCTGTTCAAATGATCTCATATTGTGCATAATGGTGCATCTTGGAATTCCAAACAATGTTGCCTAAGGGAGTTTTCATTTTCTTCGCACAGAAAATTCATTTTCCATTTTTCGAGTACCCAAAATGAGTTTTTTTTGTGAAGGACCTACCATATATTTGTTGCAAAATTGGACGAAATCAATTTTCTAAAATACTAGGACATATTTAATGCACAATTGACAAAATTGTTGGGTGTCAAAAGCTTTGATCCATCTCTGATGAAAAAGACAAATTTCCGCCGATTCAGTAGGAAGCGGGTTGAATTTAAACTACAACTGCCTCATAGTTTGCTCTTTATTTTTTCCAAAAATCATTTCTAGGTACATAATATCTATTTAATCATAGAAATATCAAAAGTTTTTCAAGATTCAACCACTAGCTAGGAACGGCCAAGCCCGCCGTTTTGACCGCATTTTGAAACGGGCATGAAAAATTAAAAAAAACAAAAAATTGGAAAACCTTCGCATTCTATCATCATATGTGACAAAGTTTTCAGGAAAAATAATAAACTTGTAATATGGGAATTATTTTAAAAAAGTGTTCTCAGAAATGAGCTATCATGCGTGAAGATTCATGGCTTTCAAGCCAAATGATCAATCTTATGGCCACATTCATGGCATAGTTTGTTAAAATGATCTCATATTGTGCACAAGAGTGCATCTTGGAATTCCAAACAATGTTGCCTAAGGGAGTTTTCATTTTCTTTGCACGGAAAATTCATTTTCCATTTTCCGAATGCCTGAAATGAGTTTTTTTGTGAAGGACCTACCATATATTTGTTGCAAAATTGGACCAAATCAATTTTCTAAAATACTAGGACATATTTAATGCACAATTGACAAAATGGTTGGGTGTCAAAAGCTTTGATCCATCTCTGGTGAAAAAGACAAATTTCTGCCGATTCAGTTGGAAGCGGGTCAAATTTGAACTACGGTTGTCTCATAGTTTGCTATTTATTTTTCCAAAAATCATTTCTAGGTACATAAGTATCTATTTAATCATAGAAACATCAAAAGTTTTTCCGAGATTCAACCACTAGCTAGGAAAGGTCATTCCCGCCGTTTTGACCGCATTTTGAAACGGGCATAAAAAATTCAAAAAAATCAAAAAATTGGGAAACCTTCGCATTGTGTCATTATATGTGGCCAAGTTTCCAGGAAAAATAACAAACTTGTAATACGACAATTATTTTAAAAAAGTGTTCTTAGAAACGAGCTATCATGTGTGGAGATCAATGGCTTTCAAGCCAAATGATCAATCTTATGGCCACATTCATGGCATAGTTTGTTCAAATGATCTATTGTTCACAATGGTGCATATTGGAATGGCAAACAATGTTTCCTAAGGAAGTTTTCATTTTCTTTGGACGAAAAAACCATTTTCCATTTTTCGAGTGCCCAAAAGGAGGTTTTTTTGTGAAGGACCGCCCAAATAATTGTTGCAAAATTGGACCAAATCAATTTTCTAAAATACTAGGACATATTTAATGCACAATTGACAAAATGGTTGGGTGTCAAAAGTTTTGATCCACCTCTCGTGAAAAAGACAAATTTCCGCCGATTCAGCTGGAAGCGGGTCAAATTTGAACTGCGGCTGCCTCATAGTTTGTTATTTATTTTTCCAAAAATCATTTCTAGTTACATAAGTACCTATTTAACCATAAATACATGGTTTGGTGGCGATACGTCGAGGTTTGGGCGGTGGCCGAGGGCCCCAACTGTAGAGCGCGTAAACTCGCATGCCCGCCGCGTGGTCACCGCGTGACCGTGACGTTGCCATGTGTTCTGGGCGGCCTAGGCATGTCTAGTGGGTTGGGCACTCCCCAGGTAGGTGCTAGGAATAAAATTACAACAAAAGATTCTCACGAGGAGACCGATCGATGCTCAAACATGAATTAGCAGCCAAGTGTTTGATTAGTGGTATGGGAAATGTACATGGCTAATGGGCGTGAGTTTTGGCTGAGCATGATCAGTTACTAAGAAGACCGTCTTCACATATTTTCAGCTCAAAAGGAGGAGCCTAGGTGGTACTTGCTTTGCAAAGTACCACACTGGACATAAATACGAATGTTGAAGCTGGGCTTAAAATAATGAATGGATTGAGCTGACATTTGGTGGAGGATGGTTATTTGGGCATAGGAAAGCACTGTAGAAAATGGATACTATTTGGACATGCCAAAGTGGTACTTCCTTCACAAAGTGTTGTTCTGAACACAATAGGAAAATGAATATTGTTGAATTATTTTTGAACTAGGCAAGGAAGATTTTTTACATATTTGACGAAGATATGACAGAAATATAGGTTGCTTCACAACCTGGGGCAAAAATGCCACATGGACATGACACATAGGCAAAACTGATGAGGTGGCGCCTAGTCATAGCAACCCACCACAATTTACAAGGTTATGACCATCTATATTGGTCGTGATCAGCTAGAAATAAGGCAGTGGGCCAGTGCTATCTGCTTTATGACCATTTCGTGTAAGGAAATTACGACCTTTCTGACCAAAATGGTCATTATAGTTTAGGGTTTGGAGCCCCCCGAACAGCTTTTGACCAATTGATCTGAAATGGTCATAGATCTATGACCAATTCTTCCAGAGTCACTGACAGAAGGTCACTAGTTGACATATTTCTTGTAGTGAAATATTGAGCGCTCCTTGCGCGCGGAAGACCGTGCGGCTTCCTTGGCAGCCGCACACTAACGGCCTCACCAACTAAAGCATCTGACAGGTCGTTAAGACCACGGACACGGTTGGACGAGTCCGGTGCAGCTATATGTAATTGATACAGGTTTGATGGCTATACCCCTATTACAATACAAGGGGCTCAAGGCGCGCAAACAAGTGGCAATTAAGCTCAACCTTATACATTTTGAACTGTATATTGTTTATTTAGTATAACTTACCTTTTGCACGGCAACTTTTCAATTAAGTTCCTCTCTTTTTCAGATGACCATCGTGCTACACCCATCCAAAATACGGCACAACGGAGACACAGGCGCAGACGTGCAGCAGGGACCCGTTCCAAGGATTCTTTTTATATTAAGACCCTGCGTAAACCTTTTTTACTGTCTCTTGTTGATACACATCCCTCGGATTCTCAGTACAATTGAGAAGGATGCTGACGTTTGGCATGTGGCCACGTCAGAATATTGCACGTACCTGGACACCAGGGGCTTATTACAAAGCGCACTGTTTAGGTCCGGCTTACATCATAAAGACCGAATACCTTAGGGAGTGTTCCGCGTCGCGAGTTTGGCCTTATATGCATCAGCTCCGAATCATGACTTTGGTCAAATGTTGGGTTTGCCCGGCTCCTGTGTTTTGCTGCCTTACGTTCTGCTCTATCGGCTAAGGCGGCACCAGGAGAACTACTGTGATTGTGCCCTGGTTCATCCGGATGAGCACCTCAGTAGAGAAAGCCGAAAACTGACTGCCATGATATAGCGCGAGACTGGTCAACCACTCGATGACCTAGCGGAATCTTCGGGATTCCTCCGCCTTAACGAAGGACCGTTTCCCAGCCAGGCATGTACACTCCCCGAATCCGGATGAGCGCGGAGCCACCAGGGGCTATATAGTAGCCCCATTGTCAAACTCCTCTGGCTAAGTGAAAGTGTTAAAGCATTATAGTCCGGTTGCCTAGTTCGCTGCGCTATCACCTCCTTAATGGACCAAGACGTTGGATCAAGTGTGAACATGCGTCTTCTGCGAACACCCCCGCATTATATGCTTGGGGGCTGAAGCCGACGACTGCCATCTTTCAGGTTATATACATATATACATAAACAGCCGCACAGGAGGCATCATAGTACTTTCGGGCAAAAGTATAAATAGAGCCTTGATAAATTCAATAAAACATTGTTCTTACAATGGGAATACATGTCACTTAAACATAATATTCTTTGAGCACTGAGCCTCTATCAAACGAGCACCTTCGAAAACTTCTTCAAAGTAGTGCTCGGCAGCCACTCGGCCTATGGCCGAACCCTGTGCCGCAACAGTGGTGGCCTCCATCTCCGCCCAGTATGTTTTGACACGGGCAAGGGCCATCTGCGCACTTCTATGCACGTTGATCTCTTTACAGCATCGATGCGTGGCATAGCTTTAAGGAATTGTTGCACTAAGCTAAAATAGCTACTCGACCTTGGCCCTCCCGGCCACAGGTGATCCACAACGGACCTCATGGCAAGTCCAGACAACCTATGGAGCTCGGCCCAACCGGTCAATCGCTCATTCAGCAGCAACGGACGGACTAGAGCATGAAACTGTGACCAGAATAGCTTTTCCACTTCGGGACCTTTCTGATCCTTGAAGTACTCGGCTGCATCAGCAGCACTTGTAGCCAAATCCATGTACGCGTCCGCAGAACTCCATAGCCGGTCCAGAGGAGCATACTTCGGATCTTCGAACTTAGTCCGCAACAAGAAGGGCTTCCCAGACATGATATCTGCAGCTTGATTCAGCTCCTCCTTCGTCGCTCTAATTTTGGAGCGGGCTTCCTTGGAAGCCACCCGGGCCTTCTCCAGGTCCGTTGCCTTCGCCCGGTTTTCCTATTCAAGAAGCCGGTAACGGTCAGCAGCATCTTTTAACTCCACATCCATCTTGGCAATTTTTTCTTTGCTCTCGCAATGTGCGGCCTGTTCGGCCCTTAACTCTTCGGCCGCCTGTAAGCGGCCGCATTGCTACTCCTTGCTTGCTCCTTGGCTCGGGCAAGCTCCGCCCGAAGGGTCTCCACGGTGGCCGCTCCATCTGCAGTCACAACATATTAAAGATACTGGCATCATGCTGCTCTTATTATGTGACGATCGCCAGAAAAATCATTCACCATGTGCCTCGTCAAGCCGCTTGTTGACAAGCACGATGTCGGCATCTGCCGCATCTAGTTGTCGCTTTAGTTCGGCAAACCCATCAGTCCGGCTAGCCACTGGAGCTTCAACCACCTGCACATAAAGGTGGTCTGGTTATTACCTGGGACTATGATCCTCCGTTTGCCGCCGTTTTCGACGACAACTAGAGTCTCAGGGGCTACTATCTACACAGGGCACATCTAAAAATGTGCAGTACTGTCAAAAATGTACATCATTTCACGTACCTCAAAACCCGTCAGTAGACTCATAAAGGCTTCATGCAACCCGCTTTCGGCGGACGAAATCCTTTCAATCACCGTATGCATCAATGTGTGGTGCTCTTCTGAGATAGCCGCTTGCTCCAGCAGATCCCTCAGTACGTCTGACCGCACACCAGACGGTGTCGGACTCTTTTGATTGCTCCCTTTGAGAGCCGGATACTGAGGACTTCGGGTGGCCATAGGATTACCTTCTGGCCTTGCCGGATCAGGAGAAACCCTCCACGACGACACCTCGGGGTCACCCGCTTCATGAGGCGGTGTGGCAAGGGGAGGCGTTTCGCTCTCCATCATCTCCGGAAGAAGATCCCCTGAAGACGAGCTCTGCTGAGAAGGGCTGAGATCCGAACTGCAAGATAAATACTTCGGTTATTTTCCTCAGAAGTAGAGCAAGATATCCTCACTATTATGTACCTTTTGATTACTTACAACTCGGTAGAGGGCTGATCCCCGCGCGGACATTGTACGGCAAGAATACCCTCCGAGGCAGGACCCTCTGGCGGAGATTTCTTCTCCCGTTTGGAAACCTTAGTTTCCGGATCTTCAGAGGTAGTTCTCTTCCTTCCCCGGGGAGAGAGAATGTCAGATTCTTCCCCTTGGTTATCCTCCCTCGCGGAGGCGCTCATTCCCTCAATTGGAATAGGTAGCGATGGAGGCCTGCTTTCGCCCTCTTTATTCCCCCCTTCGCCTTCCTTGGAGGGTACTAGACAAGGTGTTGGCTCGAGCATCTTTTCCAGCACCGGATTGTCCAAGCCTTCAGGAAGGGGGGCCGAACATCGGATCATCTTCGCCTTTGTTATCTAGTCCTGGTCAAAGAGCGATTCTTCAGAATGATGTCATGATAAATAAAAGGACAGTGTGTTCGGCCATGGGATTATTTACTTGGGCAGCGGGGCGGTTGTAGCTCAGGCCCACGTCCTCGGTAGTGTTCGAACACTCTATTTGGGGCCCAGAGAATGATTTGTACATCTCCTTGTGCGTCATGCCGAGGAAATTTTGAATAGTGCGCGGTCCTTCCGGGTTGAATTCCCACATGCGGAGGGGCTGGTGTTTGCAAGGCTGGACTCGACGAACCAGCATAACTTGCATTACCATAACCAGACTGAAATTTCCCTCGAAGAGATCTCGGATACGGCTCTGTAGTATTGGCACGTCCTTGGCTGGACCCCAGCTCAACCCCTTGCTGATCCATGACATCAGTTGTGGTGGAGGGCCTGAGCGAAAGGTGGGGGAAGCTACCCACTTGGCACTTCGGGGAGCTGTGACGTAAAACCACTCCCGTTGCCATAATCCGGACACCTCTGAAAAGGAACCCTTTGGCCATGGAGCGTCAGCAATTTTGCTTATTAGAGCACCTCCACACGCTGCGTACTGCCCCTCGACCATCTTCGGCTTCACATCGAAGGTCTTGAGCCACAGGCCGAAGTGAGGGGTAATGCGGAGGAAGGCCTCACAAACAACAATAAATGACGAGATGTGAAGAAGGGAATCCGGGGCCAGATCATGAAAATCCAGCCCGTAATAGAACATAAGACCCCTAACAAAGGGATCCAGAGCGAGGCCTAGTCCTCGGAGGAAGTGGGAGACGAACACAACGCTCTCTTTGGGTTCGGGAGTACGGACGACCTGCCCTCGGGCGGGCAGCCTATGCGAAATTTCAGCCGCCAGATATCTGGCCTCCCTCAACTTCTTGATGTCCTCCTCCGTGACGGAGGAAGGCATCCACCGGCCTTGAAGGATGGATCCGGACATGATTGAAGGTCCGAAGCACCTGACCTGGGCTTTGGGTGTTAGAACTCGAGGCGGGGGAAGGATTAGATTGAGCACGGGAGGGAAAAAAGAAAAAGCCTTGTCCCTTTATAAAGGGGATGAATATCAGGCGTCCTCCTCGTGGCTGTTCGAGACTTACCTAAGATCTAGGAGTCATACCAATAGGCGCGGTTGGGTTACCTACATTTGTATTGATGAGAATCCCGTAATAAGGGGAACACGATCTCTGCTTCGACAAGACGTGTCAAGAAACCGCCTCGTGTTATGTGCGGGACTGGTTAAAGAAAAACGGTTCAAATAATTACCGGCCGTGGCGTGATGTCATGCTGCCAAAATGTGTCAGCAGATTAGATTTGTGGAAATATTATTCTCACTACGATGGTATGTTGAACTTATTTCGCAGGGTCGGACACTATCCTTGTATTCAAACTCTTCCGTGGTGTATTCGGAGGAGGAACCCGCCTTGCAATGCCGAAGAAAACATTGCGCACCAGACTCATCGTCATTGAAGCCTGGTTCAGGGGCTACTGAGGGAGTCCTGGATTAGGGGGTTTCCGGACAGCCGAACTATATCCTTTGGCCGGACTGTTGGACTATGAAGATACGAGATTGAAGACTTCGTCCCGTGTCCAGATGGGACTCTACTTGGCGTGGAAGGCAAGCTAGGCAATACAGATATGCATATCTCCTCCTTTGTAACCGACCTTGTGTAACCCTAACCTCCTCTGGTGTCTATATAAACCGGAGGGTTTTAGTCCGTATGACAACATAGAATCATACCATAGGCTAGCTTCTAGGGTTTAGCCTCTCCGATCTCGTGGTAGATCAACTCTTGTACTACTCATATTATCAAGAACAATCAAGCAGGACGTAGGGTTTTACCTCCATCAAGAGGGCCCGAACCTGGGTAAAACATCGTGTCCCCTGACTCCTGTTACCATCCGCCTTAGACGCATAGTTCGGGACCCCTACCCGAGATCCGCCGGTTTTGACACCGACAACTGCTCATCCCGGTAACCTCATGTCTGCCACTCCCGTTCATACTCCCACTCGTATCACCGTTGGTAACGGTTGCTCTCTACCCATTACTCACGTTGGTCATCTGTCTTTTCCTTCTACTTCCACTCCTGTGCATATGTCTAATGTTCTTGTGTCTCCTGACTTAGTCACCAATCTCGTTTCTGTTCGTCGCCTTGCTCGTGAGAATCCTATAACTGTTGAATTTGACGATATCGGTTTTTCTGTGAAGGATGCCCGTACACGGATGGTGCTCCACCGATGTGATAGCCCGGATGAGCTTTACCTAGTGCATCCCTCCGGCGCCACCACCACCCGTCGCCCCGCCGCCTTCGCCGCCAGTGTCGATCTTTGGCATGCCCGTCTTGGTCATCCCAACTCCACCGTTATGCGTCAGATTCTTCAGAGTTTTTCCTTCTCATGTAATAAGGGCGACGATCACACTTGTGAGGCTTGCCGTCTTGGCAAGCACGTTCATCTTCCCTTTAGCGAGTCTACAAACATTTCCACCTTTCCGTTTCAGTTATTGCATAGTAATGTTTGGACGTCCCCACTTGCTAGCAACACGGGCTATTTATACTATCTGGTGATATTGGATGATTTTACTCATTATGTGTGGACCTTCCCTCTCCGTCGCAAGTCCGACGCTCTTGCCACACTCACCGCCTTTTATTCATATGTCACCACACAGTTTGGTCGTCCTATTCTCGCCTTGCAAACTGACAACGGCAAGGAGTTTGACAACGTCGCCGTCCGCAATTTACTTGCATCCCACGACACCATCTTTCGCCTCACCTGCCCCTACACATCTCAATAGAATGGTCGCGCCGAGCGCGTCCTTCGCACGCTGAATGAATGTGTTCGCACGTTGCTCTTTCACTCCTACGTGCCTCCTCGGTTCTGGTCGGACGCACTCGCGACCGCCAGCCTACTCATTAACATTCACCCCTGTCGTTCACGCTGGAGCTACACCTCTCACCAGCTCCTCTTCGGTGCGGTTCCATCTTATGATGGTCTTCACATTTTCGGGTGTCTCTGTTAACCTAGCACCACGTCCACTGCTCCTCACAAACTCGCGCCCTGATCCCTACCTTGCATCTTTCTTGGATATTCTCCCAACACCAAAGGTTACCGGTGCTATGATCCAGTCTCCCACCGCGTTTTCACTTCACGGCATGTGTACTTTGATGAGCCCGTGTTCCCGTTTCAGCAGGTATCGTCACCTTCGGAGTCTTCTGCGGCGCGGTTCGTCCCTGCCCCCACCTCTGGCGGACCGCCCAGCCACGCCCCGGGTCCGGCCCTGCCCGCGCTCCCCGCGCCGGCGGCCCCTGGCGCTGCGGCTCCTGCTGCGGCCCCCGACGCAGCGGCCTCCTCTGTCACCCCCGTCGCGGCCCCCTCGGCCGGCCCCGCTGCGGCTCCCGCGGCCGCCCCCGCCATGGACCCCGTCACGGCCCCTGCCGCCGTGGCCCCCTCGGCCGGCCCCGTTGTGGCTCCCGCAGCTGCCCCCGACGTGGCCCCCGCCACGGCCCCCACTGTGGCTCCCGTCGCCGCGGCCCCTGACACCGCGGCCGCACCCCTCACCGGTGTGGTCACTCGGGCTCGGACTGGGACGCTGTGTCCCAGCACGCGCTACCCGTCGGACGAGTACGCGTGCGCGACTTCTACCTCGACATCGTCCCCGCTCCCCACCTCCGCTCGCGCAGCCCTTCGGGATCCGAACTGGCGAGCTGCGATGCGTGAGGAGTTTGACACCCTACGGCGCAACTGCACATGGCAGCTTGTCCTGCGGCCACCCCGTGCCAATGTCTTCACTGGCAAGTGGGTCTTCCGCCACAAGACTCGCCCCGATGGTTCTCTCGAGCGCTACAAGGCGCGTTGGGTGGTGCGCGGCTTTCGCCAGCGCGCCGGCGTGGACTTCACCGACACCTTCGCCCCGGTTGTCAAACCGGGCATGATTCGCGCTGTTCTCCAGCTTGCTGTTTCTCGCGCTTGGCCTGTTCACCAGCTCGACGTGTCTAATGCTTTCTTGCATGGTCATCTCGACGAGCAGGTGTTCTGTCAGCAGCCGACTGGTTTCGTCGACACCGCCTATCCGGACCACGTGTGCTTGCTCTCCCGTTCTCTATACGGGTTGAAGCAGGCGCCTCGGGCCTGGTACTAGCGGATCGTGGCCTTCCTCTAGCATCAGGGGTTCCGGTCCACAAGGTCCGATGCCTCCCTGTTTGTCTACCACCAGGGCCCCGCCACCGCGTACCTCCTATTGTACGTCGACGACATCATCCTGACTGCATCCTCGCCAGCGCTTCTTCAGCAGATCACAGCTCGCCTCGACACCGAGTTCGCCCTCAAGGACTTGGGGGCTCTCCACTACTTCCTCGGCATCGAGGTCGTGCACCGGGCTACTGGCTTCTTCCTGCACTAGCAGAAGTATGCCTACGAGCTTCTGGAGCGAGCGGGCATGCTTAACTGCAAGCCTGCTTCCACGCCTGTCGATACGAAGGCTAAGGTGTCCGTCGTCGAGGGCTCTCCGGCGTCCGACGCTCCCTTCTACCGCTCCATCGTCGGTGCGCTTCAGTACCTCACACTGACGCGTCCGGACATTCAGTATGTTGTCCAGTAGGTGTGCCTTCACATGCACGCTCCTCGTGACACCCATTGGGCTCTCGTGAAACGTATACTTCGGTACATACGTGGCACCACAGCCATGGGTCTCACCCTGACGGCCTCGCCGGACACCAGCCTTGTCACCTACTCCGACGCCGAGTGGGCTGGGTGTCCCGACACTCGACGCTCCACTTCCGGCTACTGTGTCTACCTCGGGCCCTCTCTGATTTCATGGTCGTCTAGACGACAACCCACGGTCTCACGATCGAGCGCCGAGGCCGAGTATCAGGCCGTAGCCAACGCCGTCGCGGAGTGTTCATGGCTACGACAGCTACTTCAGGAGTTGCTATGTGAGGTCACCAAGGCGACGCTCGTCTACTGCGATAACGTCTCCGTGGTGTACCTCGCTGCCAACCCTGTCCATCACTAACAGACGAAGCACATCGAGCTCGACATCCACTTCGTCCGGGAGCACGTTGCACTTGGTCATGTTCGTGTTCTACATGTGCCCACCGATCAGCAGTTCGCCGATGTGATGACGAAGGGACTACCCACCTCGACTTTCGAGGGCTTTCGGTCCAGTCTTCGCGTCACCGGCGACGCTTCGACTGCGGAGGTGTTGAACATGTATACATGTACGTAGGTCTGGGTCCTGTATGCAGTATCTGTTGTATCTGTCTCCCTCTGTATGTACGTGTATCTTAGGAGACAAGATATCGGTCGCACCCCTTGTACCTATATATATGTGTCTAGTGCATGATCAATCAATCATTGATGCACCAAATCATTCTCTACAGCCATGGTCACAGCTCACAGGCCCCTTTCCCAGGTCAGACAGAGAGTTAATCGCTGCATTTCTCAGGTCTTCCTCGTACTGCAGCAGGAACATGACTGATTGTTTGATAGGTTCCTTTCCTTTTCCATGCACCACGTCATCGCGAAGGTGCCAGCACCTCCAAAATAACATAAGTACCCTCGCTCTCATTTCTTCAGTTTCAGAACTCAACAACAACTGAAGCCAATCAGGGCCAGTACGCCGGAATGCATGCTCTGGAGGTATCTCCCAACTTTCTCTGAGTGCATCTCGTAATGCTCTGCTTTTTGTGCACTCCACAACAGCATGAAACTCATCTTCATCACTGCATCCGCAGATAGTGCAAGTAGCATCCAACTCTAGAGTTCGTCTGAATTTGTTCTTTTTCGTTGCTAGAGAGTTGGTAGCAATTCTCCAGCCAAAGATTCTTACTTTTGGGGGGACTTTGGACTTCCATATGATATCCCAGATGCTCCGGTCTTGTGCCTCGCATGAAGAACTCGAAGGTTTCAGAGACACTTGGTCCGGACTCCGGACAAGACGCGGCCAGCTTATACGCACTCCTCACCGAGAAAATCCCATTCTTCTCATAGTGCCAGGCGATGTTGTCCACTGCATTTGATTTCGGTATGGCAATCTTGCTGATTTCTTCTGCATCAAAATCATGGAAGATTTGGTTAATGAGGTCTGTGTTCCACTCTTTTCTGTCCTCGTACATTAACTGATTGACCCATCTAAGCCTCGTGCGCCTAGTGAACGCTGCCGTCCGTAGGCCCTCTCTTCGAGGAACCCATTGGTCCCTTTGGATTTGGATGCTCTTGCCGTTGCCCACTCTCCATATGATGCCTTTTTTGAGCAGTTCAAGGCCAGCCTCAATGCCTCTCCAAACAGGTGACGCATCCGATGCGAACATCGTATCAAGTAGATTTCCGTGCGGGTAGTATTTGGACTTGATCACTCTCGCGCAAAGACTATCCGGCTTTTGTAGCAGTCTCCAGCCTTGTTTCGCAAGGAGAGCAATGTTGAAAAGATGCATATCCCTGAACCCAATACCCCCTGCCCGCTTAGGTCGGATCATGTGGTCCCAAGACATCCAATGGACCTTCCTATGATCCTTTTCATCACCCCACCAGAAGTCTCTGATCATCTTCTCGTACTTCTCACAAAACCCTTTCGACGGGAGGAACACACCCATGGTATAGCACGGGAGAGCCTGCACCACAGATTTCACATGTACTTCCTTCGCCGCATAAGCCATAAACTTTTCAGAATAGTCATTGCATCTCTTTCCCAACCTATCCATGATTGGTTGGAAGTTCTCATCTTTCATCCTCCCTTCCGGGGTTGGTTACCCCAAGTACTTGCTCTCAAAAGACGCCTCCACAACTCCCAAGATACTCTTGATTGCTTCTCTGGTCTCCTCCGGACAATGTTCGCTAAAGAGTAATGAACATTTACTCTCGCTCCATAGTTGTCCCGAACACTTCTGAAAGATGGTTAGCACTTTTTTTAATAGTTTCTGCTTGATCCGGGGTGGCCTTAAAGAAAAGCAAACTATCATCTGCAAACAGGAGATTCGAAATTCTGGGGCTGTTTCTGGAAATTTTTATAGGAGTTAGGTTCCCTTCATTAATCTCCTTGTTAATGAGGCTAACCATGCTATCCGCGACAAAAAGAAACAAATATGGGCCCAGCGGATCCCCCTGTCGCAAGCCTCTCGAGGGAATGAATGGTGTTAAGAGTTCTCCATTGCATCTCACCGAGTACCTGACCGACCTGACAAAATGCATGACCCAAGCTATCCATCTCTGGCTGAAACCGTTTTTTGTAGTACTCCTTCTAAGAATCTCCAATCAACCCTATCATAAGCCTTGGCCAGATTCAGCTTGTACGCGCAATGGGTATTGTGCCTATTATTCGAGTGTTGGATCTTATGAAAGCACTCGAAGGCAATGGTAGCGTTGTCTGTAATCAAGCGCCCCGGGATAAAAGCGCTCTGGGTTTCTGAGATAATATCATCTAG
Organism: Triticum aestivum; assembly: GCF_018294505.1. Lineage (NCBI taxonomy): Eukaryota > Viridiplantae > Streptophyta > Magnoliopsida > Poales > Poaceae > Triticum > Triticum aestivum. The sequence continues at coordinate 671,198,710 of NC_057812.1, forward strand.
AAACGGACGAAGACGATTAACTAGGCATTTTGAAATCACCTTGTAAATGACATTACACAAGCTTATCGGCCGGTAATCTTTCAGGGACTGGGGGTCTTTTCCTTTGGGGATGAGCACGATCACCGTGTCGTTTAAACCTTCCGGTAGTATACCATTCTCAAAAAAATCTTGCACTCCTTTCACCACGTCCTCCTTCACCACCTTGTTAGCGAATATAGTTTCCATAGCAGCCTCCAACTCTTTCCTTTACTTGTTCTACTCAAACTCTTGTAAACCTTCCTTGTACGCCAAGGCTTGGCTTCGGCACATCAATATATACAGCCCGCGACTCCCCCTCGAGGGGTAGGGAACACTTATCGTCTTACATGGTAATCAGAACCACCTCTTCCCAAAACATCTAGCCAAAAATCAAAACCCTAAACCACATACCATTGTCTCCATGGCTTCCTCAGCCGGCGTTGCTCTTAACCTTGGATCGCCGCCGTCAGAGAAGCTCGCAAGAGGAAATTTCATCCTCTGGAAGACTCAGGTTCTCCCAGCCCTGCGAGGTGCGCAGGTTACTGGGCTCCTGGACAACTCCGATGCCGCTCCATCGAGGATGGTGGAGATCACGAAGGCGGATAAAACCACGGCCCTAGAGCCGAATCCCCTCTACGGGCCCTGGATCGCCAAAGATCAACAGGTCCTATCATGTCTACTCAATTCTATGTCTCCTGAAATCCTTGCACAAGTCGTCGGGAAGGACTCCACCTACGAGCTCTGGACGACGGTGACAAATCTCTTCGCCTCGCAATCACAATCCCGGATCACCAATCTGAGGATCGCAATCACCAACACCAAGAAGGGCACCATGTCTAGCTCGGCGTATATGGCAAAGATGAAGAGCCTTGGGGATGAACTTGCTGCTGCTGGGCGTCCTGTCTCTGACCCGGAGATGGTGGACTACATCCTGGCGGGACTTGATCACGACTACGACTCTGTGGTTGCAGCGATCGGTGCTGTCAAGAACACTATCACCGCCGATGACCTCTTCGCCCAGATTTCTGCTTTTGATCAGAGGATGGAGATGCTGGGTGATTCATCTTCAGGAGGATTTCATTCATTGGCCAACGCAGTCTACAGAGGCCGTGGCCAGTCCCGCGGCAGACCCCGTGGGCGAGGAGGAAGGGGGCGCGGCCGTGGTGATCGCGGTGACCGCGGTGACCGCCAGCCCTCTCCTGCAAACAGAGGCGGCGGATTCAGAGGACGCCCTCGACAACAACAACAACAGCAGGTGCGTGAACAGCAGCACGATTACCCGGAATGTCAGATATGCTATAGGCACCATCCAGGAGGCGCACGTGTTTGCTGGTGGCGCTATGAAGAGAACGATTAGGAAGAGAAGGAGGCGCATGCTGTCTCCTATGGCGTAGATACAAACTGGTACGCCGACAGTGTAGCAACAAATCACATCACAGGTGAACTTGAGAAGCTGACAACACGGGAGAAGTACAATGGAGGCTACCAAATTCGCACGGCAAGCGGTTCTGGTATGAATATCACTCACATTGGTAATTCAATTGTTAAAAATCCCATGAAAAATTTGCACCTGAATGATGTCTTGCATGTCCCTCAAACATCAAAAAATCTTGTTTCCGTTCATCGATTCACCCTTGATAACAATGTTCTCATAGAATTCTACCCTTATTTTTTCTTGGTTAAGGATTTGAGAACAAGGAGAATCATTCTTAGAGGACGGTGCGTGGGAGGCCTCTATCCACTTATATCATCATCATCATCTTCACGGTCAAATAAGCAAGCCAACATTGTCACCAAGCCATCATCATCAAGGTGGCATAGTCGTTTAGGTCATCCATCTTCAGTCATAGTTAAATACGTTCTTAGCAAAAATAAACTCTCTTATGAGAATAGTGTTGAGTCAGTTTGTGATCCGTGTCAACAAGCAAAAAGTCATCAATTACCTTATTCCATCTCTACTAGTGTGTCTACTGCTCCTCTACAACTCATATTTTCAGATGTATGGGGGCCAGCCCCTACTTCAGTTGGGAGATTTTCTTATTATGTAAGCTTTATTGATGACTATAGTAAATTTACTTGGATTTATTTGTTAAAGAAACGGTCTGATGTTTTCCAAGTCTTTCTCAATTTCCAAAATCTTGTTGAACACAAACTGAACTCTAAAATCATTGCTATGCAAAGTGACTGGGGTGGTGAGTATGAAAAATTGAATTCTTTCTTCCAAAAACTTGGCATATCACATCATGTCTCTTGTCCTCATGCTCACCAACAAAATGGATCTGCTGAAAGAAAGCATCGTCAGATAGTTGATATGGGGCTTGCATTGCTCGCAAATGCATCCATGCCACTTAAATTTTGGGATGAAGCATTCTTAACTGCTACATATCTTATCAATTTGCTTCCAAGCAAAGTTATCAAATTTGAAACTCCTATTACACGACTCCTTGGTGTCACACCAAACTACACATCTCTTCGTGTTTTCGGTTGTGCATGTTGGCCCAATCTTAGACCCTACAATACACGCAAACTTGCTTTCCGCTCAAAAAAGTGTGTCTTTTTAGGCTATAGTCCCATGCATAAAGGGGTCAAATGTCTTGATGTTCCTAGTGGTAGGGTCTACATATCCCGAGATGTTGTCTTTGATGAATCCGTGTTTCCGTTTGCATCACTTCATCCCAATGCCGGTGCACTTCTTCGCAAGGAAATTCTTCTTCTTCCTCCACATCTTCGGTCTTTTGATCATGGGGGCGACAATTGTACTAATCAAAGTGACGATATTTCTACTAGTACTTGCTCTTCTCTGTTGCCTATGCAGGTCTCTGGAGAAAACAGGGCTCAAATTGATCAAAATCCTGAAAATATAGCTCAAATTGATCCTATATTGCATGCTGAGGAAGAAGACGAACCTGGCACGGACAACGAAGGTGATCCGGCGGCGCCTGGAACTCCTGTGCACGGGCAGACCTCGAATCGCGCGAGCAGATCCGCCTCGGATCGTGCCTCTGTCAGCTGCAGCAACGAATCCAGGGAGGGCCACTCCCGCGCCGCCACCTCAGCAAGTGGGGCCGGATCCCCCTCGCCCGCGTGCGCCTGCAACCGCGGTCGGGCAGCGGATCGGCTGTGCCGGACCGGGCGGTTGGCCCTTGTGTGTGCTCTGGGGAGGCGGCCACACCTTCGGCTGCAGGATCATCTGCGCAGGAGGCGGCAGATTCCCCTATGTCAGCACATGCAGGCTCGTCAGGATCTTCTGTGGCCAGCATTCCTGAAGTTCAGCCAGCAGCTTGTTCACGGGTTATGACACGTCTACAGAAAGGTATACGGAATCCTAAAATAAGAAAAGATGGAACTATACCATATGGAATGATGTGTATTTCAGGAGAGCCAACAACATTGAGTAGTGCACTTGACGATCCTAAGTGGAAGAAGGCAATGGATGAGGAATATTCTGCACTTATGAGGAACAAAACCTGGCATCTTGTACCAAACCCAAAAGGCAAAAATATCATCGATTGTAAATGGGTGTACAGAATCAAAAAGAAGGCAGATGGCTCCATTGACAGGTATAAAGCACGTCTAGTTGCAAAGGTCTTTAAGCAACGTTATGGTATTGATTACGAGGACACCTTTAGTCCTGTTGTGAAAGCTGCAACTATCAGACTTGTGCTAGCCATTGCTGTATCCAAGGGTTGGAGCCTAAGACAGCTAGATGTACAGAACGCGTTTTTGCATGGTGTTCTGGAAGAGGAAGTGTTCATGAGACAACCACCTGGATATGAGGATAAGGAATCACCACATTATGTTTGCAAGCTTGACAAAGCACTCTATGGTCTAAAACAAGCACCCAGAGCATGGTACTCCAGATTAAGCTTACAGTTGAAATATCTTGGTTTCATTGCCTCTAAAGCTGATATGTCTTTGTTTATTTATAACAAGGCTGGAGTAGTCATTTTTGTGCTTATATATGTTGATGATATCATAGTTGCAAGTTCTTCACAAAATGCTACTAATGCACTTCTGCATGACTTGAGCTCAGAGTTTGCCTTGAAAGACCTGGGTGACTTGCATTTCTTCCTTGGGACTGAAGTTAGAAAAACTCAAGATGGTATTGTGTTAAATCAGGAGAAATATATCATTGAGCTTTTGTCTCGCATGGGAATGAAGAATTGCAAGCCAGTACCTACACCTTTATCTTCCTCAGAAAAACTCTCAGCATATGAAGGTGAGCCACTTCAAGAAGAAGAGAGCACAAGGTACAGAAGTATTGTGGGAGCATTACAATATCTAACTCTCACACGTCCAGATATCTCATTTGCTGTTAATAAAGTTTGTCAATATCTTCATGCTCCCACTTCCGCACATTGGTCAGCTGTCAAGAGAATTGTAAGATATGTGAAGCATACTATGGGAACAGGACTTCACTTCAAACGTTCTGGCTCCTCTCTTGTGAGTGCATTCTCTGATGCTGACTGGGCAGGATGCAGTGATGATAGAAGATCAACTGGAGGTTTTGCAGTGTTCTTTGGGTCCAATCTTATTTCTTGGAGTGCTAGAAAGCAAGCAACTGTGTCACGATCAAGCACAGAAGTTGAATACAAGTCCTTGGCGAATGCAACTGCTGAAATCATTTGGGTTGAATCACTTCTTGAGGAATTGGGGATCAAGAAAAATCGTATCTCATGTTTATGGTGTGATAACTTGGGAGCAACATACTTGTCTGCAAACCCTGTGTTTCATGCAAGAACAAAGCACATAGAAATTGATTTTCACTTTGTGCGAGAGAGGGTTGCAGCAACGAAACTTGAGATACGGTTTATTCCCTCTAAGGATCAAGTGGCGGACGGCTTTACAAAGGCTTTACCAGCAAGACCGTTTGAGGAGTTCAAGAGTAATCTTAATCTAGGGTAGTTAAGATTAAGGGAGGGTGTTAGCGAATATAGTTTCCATAGCAGCCTCCAACTCTTTCCTTTACTTGTTCTACTCAAACTCTTGTAAAACCTTCCTTGTACGCCAAGGCTTGGCTTCGGCACATCAATATATACAGCCCACGACTCCCCCTCGAGGAGTAGGGAACGCTTATCATCTTACACACCTCCCAGTTTCTTTGATAGAAACGAGCCGGAAGTCCGTCGGGGCTGGGAGCTTTAAGTGGCCCAATCTGAAAAAGTGTGTCACTGATCTTGTTTGCAGAGAATGACTTTGTTAGTGTCAGGTTCATATCCTTCGTAACTTTAGTATTCACAAGCTCCAATAATTCAGAGGGGTTCACATCACTATCCTTCTCGTACAGATCCTGATAGAAATTCCTCATCATCTCATGTATTCCTTCTCTACTTTCCATCCAAACACATGTACCATCTTTTAGTCTGGATATCTCATTTTTCTTTTTCCTCCAGGTCGCTTTGCCTTGGAACCATTTAGTATTCCTGTCCCCTTCCCGCAGATAAGTGGCTCTTGAACGTTGTCACCACATGAGCTCCTCCCTTAGCAGTAGCTCGTCCAGTTCGGCCGAACATTTCTTGATCCTTTTTTGTTGCGCGACCGAGAAAGGCGCATTCCACAAAGAGCCCAACCTCTTCCTAGCTGCTGCTACTTTCTTTAGAACTGAACCAAAATCTTTCTCAGCCCAGTTTTTCAATACCTTCTGAATATCCTTAATCTTTGCTCCAACCTCCTGCAGGTTTGCAGCCTCGCCTGTTTTCCTCCATCCATGAGCGATCGTATCCTTTAGAGAATCAACTCGCTCCCACATATGTTCATAGCGGAACGTGCGTTGGGCACTCTTACTGACTGGTCGCCATTCCTTGCGACTCCCAAAACGCAGCAGCACAGGGAGATGATCCGATCGGGACGTGCAGATGTGCTCAATCGACGCCTCTCTAAAATATTCAGTCCATTCAGGTGATGCTACTCCTCGGTCCAGTCTCGCTCACACGTTTTTCAGACCATCCTGCTTGTTGTTGTAGGTCCAAATAGGCCCTTTGTAACCAAGATCAAATAGATTACAATCTGAATGAACTTTCCTGAAGTTCTCCATCTGCCTCTCAGAGTCAGAGCGTTTTGCCATAGAGATATGTTCCGTTTGCCACATTGTTTCGTTGAAGTCTCCCATCATTAACCATGGCGCTTTACTGTTGAGGTATGTCTAGTTAATATAGAAGACTTAGTAGCATATGTAGGTGTCTCTGGTATGTGAAAATCATGAGTCTTAAGCAATGAAATAGCCTTAAGACCAAGTCAAGAAAATCATGAGTCTTAAGCAATGAAATAGCCTTAAGACCAAGTCAAGACCAAACTCCACGCCGCCTCCCAAAAAGCTAGGGTTCCTTCGCCTCCCGCCAGCGGCGCCGCCGGTCTGCCTCGTCTCCTGTGGCCTGAGGGCCATGGCGGCGGAGTGGATCCCGCGGTCCTTGCTGGTGGGAGGGCTCCGTTTTTAGACCTTTCTTCAAGTTTTGTTACGGTTTGTGTCTTGCTCAGAAAGACGAGATGTCGGCGGCTCTTGAAGATGGAATAAAGGTCTTCCCGCCTAGTCCTCGTTTCGGTGGTGCGTCTAGCATTGTTGGTGGGTGTGTGGAGCTCCGCTGTTGGGGCTAGGGCATGTAATATGATCGGTAAGATGGTCTTATCTTGAGTACGTCATGTAATCCGAGGGGGGGGGGGAGTCTTAGAGCATGTATAATGATTGCTAAGGTAGTCTTATCTTAAGTCCGACATGTAATGCAGAGAAGATAATAAAAGATGATGTACTACAGGTCATTTCTCTTATATCTAAGAACTATATATCCCTACAAAATAATAATAATACTCCCTTTGTTCCTAAATATAAGTCGATTCCAATACATATCATATCTTAGAGTGTTGATAAAAAAACGTTTCACGCTGGGAATCCCTGCTTGGGCCGGCCAATGCAGTAAGAACCCTCTATACTGCGCTCTGCGTGCTGGGAGACGACACAGCGCGCCTGTTTGGGCCTGCCCATGTCCGGTTGCCTATTTGTTAAATTTCATTTTTTTTATTTTCTGTTTTCCTTTTTCGTCTTTGCTTTTCTACTTTAAATTATTTGGGACTTCAAAAAGTTTCCTAAAATTTAAAAAATATGAATTTTGAAATAAAATGGTTAATAATTTATAAATGTTTGTGGATTCATAAAATGTTTGTGATTTTTAAAAAATGTTTGCAATATTGAAAACAAACGTCCGGGAACAAAAAAATATATTTTTCAAAAATTCATGTATTAAAAAATGTTAATGAAATTGTACAAAATTTCGCCAATTCAAAAACTGTTCATCAATTTAAAAATATCCTAAAAATTCAAAAATTATCCATGACTTACAAAATAGTTTAATGATTCATAAAAAAATCGTGGATTCAAAAAACGATCATGCATTTAAAAAATGTTTGTTAAATCAAAAAAATGTTTGTGAATTAAAAAAATTGTTCCACCAATTTAGAAAAGAATTGTTCGTCGATTCTAGAAATGTTTGCCTATTCAAGTAAAACGTTTTAAAAAAAATCACAATTTTTTTGAAAAATGTTTGCAACTAGTATGAAATGTTTCATGAATTCAATTTTTTTCATGATTTTACAGAATGTTCAAAAATCTGTGAAAGTGTTCACGAATTTGAAAAATGTTCACGATTTCAGATATGTTCATGAGTTTGAAAAATGTTCATGAATACCAACAATTGTTCAAGATTTCACGAAAATGAGAGTGATAATGTATCTTTGGTGATACAGCAAAATGTGGTCATGACCATCAAAAATTACGATTTTTTTCTCCCGTTGCAACGCACAGACCGTTTTGCTAGTCTTACTTGTGCTAACACTAACATGCAAGAGACTCAATCTTTGCTCTGATGTGTGTAGTTTGATTACATGATGATTCTCGGGTTCCGTGCCTGGAATTGAGGGCGTGCACGCGAACCAGCTCTGGCTTCCACAATTTGAATGTGACTCATTTAACGAAGATAGCACTCTTGACGCCACAAAGGCCGCCCGGGAGAGAGCAGTCAGGACACACCCCAGCTGCCCTGCTCTGAACGTCATCTACCAGCTAAGCTAGGCCTCTTCATTCAGGTACGTGCAAGCTAATTCTTTCACCCCCAACATTTTAAGTAACTCCCTATATTGGTAGCACTCCTTTTTTAACTGCTCAAAAAAATTCTCCTAGTGTAGTAGTATTAGTTGTTGAGTGACCATTATTTGTCTAGTTAACTTGATCATGCACAGCTTACGATGATACAACTTTTTCTTTTTCTTTTTTGCCCTCTTTTACTTGTTGGCAAGCTATGCAAGGAAGCTTATAAGCTCTCATCGGTTACAAATAGTTTTGACAGTTTAGTTTAACTTGGTGCATTGCTTGTGGTCACTCCTGAATTCTAATGGCACGTTTCAATCATTTTCAGTGCTAGCTACTATTCAAGTTCAAGGATCAGGAACTTCAGGAAGACAAGAGGCTATAGTCTAAACAACGAGTAGGGCATTTTGGAGGCCGAGCTCCATGGAGCCCTTTATTTTGAAAAATTCAAAATTCATAAATTTTAGTTTCAAAAAATTCTGAAAATAAATACACATGTACTCAAGGATGTAAAGTGTATGTGTGAAAAAATTCCGGATGAAATACCTTGAATCGCGAGCTGCACAAAAACAACAAAATCATGGCGTTTAAAGATGAACAGTATGGATGCTAAAAAGCCCCAGATTTGTCTTTTTTGTGTAGCTTACGTTTTAATGTATTTTGACCTGAAAATTTGCACACATGTACATTATGTATCTACTAGGTATATGTGTATTTATTTTTAGAATTTTTTGAAACTGAAAATTTTGAATTTAAAAGTTTTCAAATAAAGGCCTCCATGGAGCTCGGTCTCCGTTTGGCATTTTCGCTAAACAATGAAGTATATAGTTTCTTTCTCAGTGTACAACTAGTAGTTCAGATGTCACTTAGTACGCCAGATTTGTGCATTTAAATGATATAAATTCATATTTCTGGATCATCCAAAAAATATTTTCTCTTCTTTTTGTAGTGATACTTCTTTTCCAAACCGGGCCAATCCCTTTTCTATTAATAGCATCAGCAGGAAACCTAACCCGCGCCATTTGTGTCAAACAACTACCGGCTTCGGGAGAAAACCAGGCCAATCCCTTTTCCACTAATAGCATCAGCATGCATAACCACAATAGATACAAGCGAAGTCATTCAGAAGCTTGTTCAACAGAACCGTCGCCAATTCGACGTCGTTTTCGTACGGTGGCTTGGCTTGCCCAGAGCGTCCACTGCGTGATCTGCTCCAGGAACGGTTCGCTGTCGCCCAAGACGAAGCAGTTGAACCATTGCCGCACGGAGAGGGCTACCGCATCAGGACACTTGCCCGTTCTGTGATCAGCACGAGGAAACGATTAGCCACCTGCTCATGGAGTGCGTTTTCACGAGAGAGGTTTGGGCCAAGGTGTTCACGGCCATGGACGCTCCACACGGGGCCCCGCGTGTCGATGAGCCTTTGCCAGATTGGTGTGCCAGGCATGAGACCCACGGGCGGCCAGCGAGGACAACGCGGACCATGTGCCTTCTCGTCATGTGGGAGCTTTGAAAGCATCGGAATGCCATCGTCTTTGACGGAGCGACAGCCATCCTTCAGCAGATCATGCACTGGATTGCAAGCGAGAGTAAGGTGCGGAGACACGCGGGTTTGCTAGGAGGGGAGTTAGACGTGTTCTTTGCAGCGACACTCGAGTGGGCTAGCCGCGAGTAGTCCGGTATAGGCCATAGGAGGCAGACGGCGCAGTAGCGCCTTGTAAGCTCTCGTGTAACCAAACCGCGGAGGGTTCTTTCCCTTTTTCTTCTTTAATATAAGATACGCACACTCATGGGTATTTGAGAAGAAAAAAAGTTGAACCACTGCCGCATGCACGACGCGGCGCATGTCCAGGTCGTATCGTGCGCGCCATGGCGTTCCACCCCCCTGGCGGTGGCGTGGTGGACGTAGTCGGGGAAGATGCGGTCCGAGAGCGTGGCGAGGATGTGGCCGCGGTCTTCGTGCGCCTACACTTCTTCTTCTTGACTGCCGCCACGCCATCATCAGTCAGGTGGCCTTTGGAGTCTTGGAGAGCGCGGCGACGGCCAGCATTTGGCGCATGGTGAGCACGTGGAGGCGCGCGGTGGAGCACCGACTCCTTCCACCGGAGGTATCCCTCGGCGGCGTCCAGCTGCTTGACCTCAACGACGGCGACACCATTGCTCACTCAATCAGTATCTGACCAGAAAAAAAAAAACAGCACCAGCAAGCTAGATATGCACGGTGCGTGCACTTTCACAAGCAGCAGCTGGTGCATGCGCAGCAAACAGTGCGCCTTCAGTTCTTTCTGTGTCGTAGTTGGCGATGGACTGATGAATGCCCTGCTCAACAAACGCACGCCGAGCACCGGGAGAATACTCTTCTTGTGGAGCGCGTCTACTGGCGCAACAATGCTAAACGTGCGGTGAGCGTGGAATTGCATGCCATGCCGCCGCCACGGACTTGTCGCCAGTGCCCTGCATGCATGTGCCGTACGTACCTACCATCATGGCCAGCTAGCCCGACCTTGCTCTCCTCTTCTTCTTCTTTTTTTTGAAAACCGCCCTTTAGGCATTTTATCATTTAGGCGGGACATATCTGATCGAACAGCCTCGACCAGAAACTCAGGAATTACATGAAACAAGACAGACATAGTATCTAAATATAAAGCCTGCTTAGCAGTCAGGTGGGCAGCTGAATTAGCTTCCCTTGCCGTCCATCGCAGTTCAAACCCCTGAAAACTTGGGAGATAGGTGCGCATCTCCCTCAAGATCGTACCACCAGTGGATCGATCATCACCTTGCTTCCATGCTTCAAACACGGCCTGACAATCTGTCTCAATAATGACATATTGCAGGTCATTTGCACTAGCCAACAACATTGCATCTCTACATGCAATAAGCTCTGTAGAGAAAGGATCAAGTGGTGCCGTGTATTTGATGCACTGCCCCAGTCTGAATACACCCTGTTGATCCCTTGCTACTATGCCCACTGCTGAACACATATTAGTCTCATGTACTGCTCCATCAGTATTCATCTTCACCCACCCCTGAGCTGGCGCCTCCCACTTCTGCCTTTCTATGGATTTGACAGCAGCGGTATTAGGGACGTCAATTGCCATAATGAGTTCTCTAATTAATTCCATTGATTTGATCGGCTGGTACTGAATCTCATTATGCGTATACTTGTTACGGTTCGTCCAAATTGCCCACATGACTGACACCATAACTGCTGCATCTTTCCTTTTAAACACCTCATGGTCCAGTATATCCTTAGACCATGTCAATGGGTGCAGTCTCGGCACTGTAAGGCCAAAAAAATCCTTGGCCGCCTCCCAGAACATCAATGCGTGATCGCATCGGACCAGTGTATGAAATAGGGACTCATCTTCGCTACCACACATTGGGCATCTACTGCGTCGTCCGCCGGGGCTTCTCAGCCTCGAGCGGCTGCAGGTCTCTCGGCAAGCGGCGGTTCGACGGCGGCTGGGTGTGCTCGAGCCGCCTGCCAATTGCTCAGGGGGCCTCATATGTCCCAGAAAAGGCGTGGAGAAATCATCCGGCACACAACGGAACAGGAATTTGAAGTGAACTCGGACGCGCGCGCGTAGGCCACCGAATATGGACCTAGCTAGTGACGGATCGGGATCCGTCCGGAACACCTATGTTGTAGGAAGGATCAGGCGAGTCGGTATGAGTGCTATGCATAAAACGCAGCATCACGGCATCGATCGGGCTCAGACACGAAAGACGATGCCAGAGAAAGAGCCCCACGGGCGCGCCTGGCCCCGGCGGCGGGCCAGAACTCTGCCGCACCGCTTGGGCCTCCTTCGGTGTGAACCCCTCCTCATCAACTTCTTCATCGGGATCATCGTCATCCGAGTCCGATGCATATGCACGGGAAAAAGGGATGGATTGGTCCATTGTATCTTGCACATGATATTGGTCGAGATCACCCACATTGTTGTCATGGAGATCAACTTCGTTGTCATCCTCCTCGTACTCATCATTCTCCTCTTCAAAACCTTCATTTTGGTTGTTTGGAGTCGGGCTCAATGTTGGCCAATCTTGTTGCGTGAAATGAGGTTCACTCATTTGATCTTGGTTTATGGGTGGTGGAGTGCTAGCAACCAACGGGGAGGGGTTCCGGTTCAAGTCCAAATTCAAAGTAGGCTCAACCTTCTTGGAGGCAAATAACTCAAGAGCCTTGTCTAGAGATTCGGCAACCGTCTCCTTGTATGCAACCCAACATTGCTCGGAGTTCACACGCATTGTCTTTCAACGAATGTGCATTCCAAAACCAACATTATGCCTTCCCTCGAACTCAACAACGTCACTTGGGTCCATCCAATTCAAATCCTTCTTCACTTGGTCCAAGAGCTCTGCATAGCTTGGACTACTCTCAAACACCATGTCAAGCTCATCCGGGTCCGGCTCAACATTGCCTTTCAAAAAGGCCTCTTTATCCACATGATGAACATAAACACATGTTCTCCCCATCCCTACAATAATAAAAAAACACATATATCAAGTAAGTACTTAACAAAAATATTTGCACAAAATACATATGCCATAACATATATATGAATTAATAACCCTAACCCCCACTTAACAATAACCACAACCCTAACCATAGCATAACCCTAACACCAACATCAAACACACATAACCCTAACCCTAGCATACTATGAAAGCCTAACCAACCCAAATTAGCAAAGAAACATAACATGATTCAATACAAATTTGCAAATCCAAGCCAAAACTAGGGTTTCCCAAAGTAGCAAGATTTGAGCAAATGTGACAATTCCTATGGATGAAAACGAGGGGATCGAAGGAGATTACCTTAAGGGAGGGGTTGGCTTCGAAATCCATGGTCAAATACTTTGGATTTGCAAGATTTGAGAAGGATTTGAGAGGGGGGAGAGGGGAAGAGAGGAGGGGCACAAGGCTAAGGGTATGTGTGGGGTGGGGTGTGTGGGTGGGGGTGGGGTGGGAGAGAGGGTGGGGCCAGCCTAAGTGGAACACAGCCTGTGCAGCGCCCAAAAGCTAGGCGCTGCACATTACAAGTGTGGCGCCTAAGCCTGAGGCGTTGCAGTGCTGTCTGTGGGGCCGCAACTGGACCAAGGCTGCCACGCTGGCAGGAGGTGCGACGCCCAAGAGAGAGGCGCTGCATAGTAGTGTGTGGCGCCCAGCTGTCGGGCGCCACACGAAAGGGTCAGCAGAGTGAAATTTTTTCGGAACAAGGTCAGTTGTGATTTGATTTGGCCCTCAGGTCAAATATGTGATTTCTGCCGCATATTGTGGCGTAATACACGAACAAGGAACGAAGCCGTACAAGTATAATCATATGCAAGAGGAAAAGCTCCGTCAAGGGAGCCCCCAAAAAAATGGGGTATTTGAATTTGCATGTCACAAACAAAGTTTTGACAAGGAGATTTTTTACAAGCAACTTTTTTCCAAAAGTATAATGCTTGATCGAACCGAACACAAGTTAAAAATTAAAACTTTGAGCATGAAAGCGACTTAGCTGGTTAATGTGTTCGGCATTGATGACGCGGTCCGAGCTTGATGCGGGACAAGGTTCCATCCCCCAAGCCGGTCTCGAGGTGGCGGAGCGGAGAGCTCGACACGCCGAAGTGGTGACATAGCACGGTCAATGCAGGCCGGCAGAGTGATGCCGAAGTCCCCGGCATGGGGTAATAAAGTGTTGACGAAGCCCCCCGTCTAGCTGAGGTGGCGTGGTATGTCAATACGCCGAGTTGACGATACTGCCCAACCCGAATCATTTTCCTGTGCACAAAAAGTGATGCAAATCGGAGATAATAGTATAAAAAATCGTTGCATAATAGATAATTTATGCAAAGTGAGTAATAAAAGAAATATGGCCTGGCGCCGAAGTCAATATCGATGCAGGGCGTCGGCGTGATGCGGTAAGGGCGTGGCAAAGCCTGAATTCACAGGTCGGTCCGAGTTTCGGATGCGGCGTTCGCCGGACTATGTACGGAAACTGACCGAACCACCACGCGACCGTCGTCAATGCGGCCATCATTTGATAGACCTGTGTATAGATGATGGACAAACCAGAGTAATAATTTCTTGGAAAAAATAAACCCAAACAAGCAAAAAATACTATGATTAATAGCACCTGGTTTATTTGTTGTAGCAATCCGAAGGAAGGTGATTCCCAAAATTGGGACTCGATCCGCACACCCATTGCGTGATGGGCGATAAAGCGACGGCATGGCGATGCTGGCAAAGGCTGGCTCACCGAGGTAAAGCCCTCAGTTCAGCTAACGTGACAGAGCTGGTCGGCTAGTGATGCCGAAGTCTCCGGAGTATGTTGATGAAGAAATGGCGAAGCCCCCGGTCCAGCCGAGATGTCAAAGCCTCGATGTCAGCCGATGAGTCGAAGTAGGTCGGTGTGATGGACACCGGCTTGAAGGAGCAACAGTGCGGCCCTGCCGATGCAGGTCGTGGCGTGGTCAATGACGGCTTGATGAAACCGTGCGGCGATGTCGGTGCGCCCGCTCCGGGTAATCCGTGGGGCGGTGATGTTGGTGATGATTTATCCTTCGCGATGTCGAACTCTTGTTCGGCTTGCCGAGATGATGATCCGAAGAAGTTGAGCTCGGCTCTACAAAGTGACGACGTGTCTAGCGCATGTCGGCAGCCGTGGAGCAATATTACCGGACTGGTTTGACACCAGCATGATGTTGAAGATCATGTTTAAAAGATTTTAAAGTTAGTAGGATGTGTTCGGGAACAAAACACAATACCCCATACAAAACTTCCTTCAAAAAGGATGTCTGAAATCCCGTTCATAAAAAAGACGAACTCGAGTCGGATTCGTTTTCGCGCAGAAAACAGATCCGAAAAGTGATGCACTAATCGGAAGGTTCCCGGATTTTGGACGGTCGGATCGAGCTGAAATTTTGAGAGGTGGTAGATATAGGAATTCCGCAGCCGATCAACGGTTGGATCTTCCAAAGGACGTCCGAGCTAGAAGCTGGACACCACGCCCTAAACTCGTCCAGATTCCCATCCAGATTTGACAGGGCTCCGGTATATCGTGGATTGCCAGAGATTCCTTCATCGGAACTCGACGAAATTTTCCAGGATTGTTGTAGACTCAATTCCGCACAATTCCATCGAAGCAATCGTTTAAAAGACACTTGAGGAGGCGGTGGCGGCGGACACAAGTTTGCTATCCAAAAAAACAGCACAGTCGCCCGAGGGCAATGTTGACGTTGAGCCCCTAGGCTCCCTGGATGATTCCTCCATGATCTCGATAGAGATCGGAGTTGATGTTTATAAAGGCCCTCATCCGAACATGACGATCGGAGGTAGGGCGCAGTCCTTGGTCGAACCAAGGTGACCAGTCGAGCTAGTGACGAAGATGTCGAAGTCGCAGTTGATCTGCAGGCGAGCCATCAACCTTTTGCCGAACACAAACGGAACTCTTAATGAAAGCACCAATGTCGGTGTCAAAACCGGCGGATCGCAGGTAGGGGGTCCCGAACTGTGCGTCTAAGACGGATGGTAACAAGAGGCAGGGGACACGGTATTTTACGCAGATTCGGGCCCTCTTTATGGAGGTAAAACCCTACGTCCTGCTTGATTATTCTTGACAATATGAGTAGTACAAGAGTTGATCTACCACGAGATCGGAGAGGCTAAACCCTAGAAGCTAGCCTATGATTATGATTGTTGTATATATCTATTGACTAGCCTGACCTTGATTTATATAATGCATCAGAGGCCTAGGATAACAAGAGTCCTAGCCGAATACACCGGTGGGGAGGAGTCCTTGTCTTGGTCACCAAGTCTTGTGGAATCTTTCATGTATGCCGCAGCTGTCCGAACTGGCCCATGAGTATACGGCCATGGGGGTCCTCGGCCCAATCTAACAGATCGGGATATGACCTGGTGAGTACCCCCTAGTCCAGGACACCGTCACCAGGCATGGTGAACATCGCAGGAGCCGATGGTACCTGTGCGGCGGTCGAAGGAGAAGTATGGAACGTGAAGGAAATATGCCCTAGAGACAATAATAAAGTTATTATTTATATTTCCTTATATCACGATAAATGTTTATTATTCATGCTAGAATTGTATTAATCGGAAACTTGATACATATGTGGATACATAGACAAAACAAAGTGTCCCTAGTAAGTCTGTACTAGACTAGCTCGTTAATCAAAGATGGTTAAGTTTTCTAACCATATACATGAGTTGTCATTTGATGAACGGGATCACATCATTAGAAGAATGATGTGACGGACAAGACCCATCCGTTAGCTTAGCATAATGATCGTTAAGTTTTATTGCTATTGCTTTCTTCATGTCATATACATATTCTTTTGACTATGAGATTATGCAACTCCCGGATACCGGAGGAATATCCCGTGTGCTATCAAACGTCACAACGTAACTGGGTGATTATAAAGATGCTCTACATGTATCTCTGAAGGTGTTTGTTGGGTTGGCATAGATCGAGATTAGGATTTGTCACTCCAAGTGTCGGAGAGGTATCTCTAGGCCCTCTCGATAATGCACATCATAATAAGCCTTACAAGCAATGTGACTAATGAGTTAGTTGTGGAATGATGCATTACGAAAGGAGTAAAGAGACTTGCCGATAACGAGATTGAAGTAGGTATGAAGATACCGACGATCGAATCTCGGGCAAGTGACATACCGATGACAAAGGGAATAACATTGTCATTACGGTACGACCGATAAAAAACTTCGTAGAATATGTGGGAACCAATATGAGCATCCAGGTTCTGCTGTTGGTTCTTGACCGGAGAGGTGTCTCGGTCATGTCTACATAGTTCTTGAACATGTAGGGTCCGCACGCTTAACATTCGATGACGATTTTGTATTATATGAGTTATATGATTTAGTGACCGAATGTTGTTCAGAGTCCCGGATGAGATCACGGACAAGACGAGGAGTCTCGAAATGGTTGAGAGGTAAAGATTCATATATAAGACGATGATATTCGGACACCGGAAGTTTTCTGAGGGTACCCGATACATATCGGGTCACCGAAAGGGGTTCCGGGCATCCCCCGGCAACTACATGGGCCTAATGGGCCAAGAAGGGGACAGACCAGCCCCTAAGAGGAGAAGAGGGAAAGGAAGGGGAGGGATTCGGCCTCCCCCTTCCTTTTCTCCTCCCTCCTCCTTCCCTCCCCCTCCGGATGAATATGAAAGGGGGGAGGCCGAATTGGGAGGCGCCCAATTAGGATTCTTCCTATTTGGGGCGCCCCCTTGGCTGACTCTCCTCCCCTCCAACCTATATATACATGGAGGGGACCGCTAGAACACACAACATTGATTCCTAGTCGTGTGCGGCGTCCCCCTCCACATTTTACGCCTCCGGTCATATTGTCGTACTGCTTAGGCGAAGCCTTGCACGGATTACTTCACCATCACAGTCACCACGCCGTCGTGCTGACGAAACTCTCCCTCGACACTTTGCTGGATCAAGAGTTCGAGGGACGTCATCGAACTGAACGTGTGCAGAACTCGGAGGTGCCGTACGTTCGGTGCTTGATCGGTCAGAACGAGAAGAAGTTCGACTACATCAACCAAGTTGTCAAATGCTTCCGCTTTCGGTCTACGAGGGTACGTGGACACACTCTCCCCCTCTCGTTGCTATGCATCTCCTAGATAGATCTTGCGTGGGCGTAAGAAAATTTTGAAATTGCATGCTACGTTTCCCAACAGAACGACGGGGGAGGAGAAGCGGCGTGGAGCCCGGGTGTACTGGTGGAGGTGAAGGACTTGTCGAGTTTCGGCAGGGGTGTGGCGTGACGGCCGGGGTGGTGGAGATAGCGGCGACGAAGGCAAGGGAGAAAGACGAAGGAGGGAAAATGAAAGGATGGAGGCACGGGGTCCGAGGAGGGGTTCTGGGTGGGCCAGGAGTGTCGGAGTCCTACGTGGATGTTGGATGACTAAGTCATTCGGATCACGCAGTCTGGACGGTTACATGCAGTTTAAGAGTCCGATTTGAAGACGCCATTGCTGGTACAAATCTGAAAAGGAAACTAAGTAAGTGTAAGCGGAGAAGTGTCTAGACGACACGGGGCTTCATTGAATGAGTGTATGCTCGTGTATGCGAGCGACTTTCATTGTACTATGTTTAAAAACAAAAGTGTCAGGAGCAGCTGATTGCAGCACTACTGGAGCCACTGGCCGGCACTTCACCGGGAGTCCAGGCTGCGCTCTTCCCCGGCCGCGCGACGACAGGACAGGAGTCCAGTCGAGAGGTTGTTGCGTGAGCGCGAGCCCAGCCACGACGCGGGAGCCATCGTCCACGAGAAAATAGCACGGTCCATTTTCACCCGGAGCAGAGCAGAGGGTCATTTTCTACGCGGCCGGTTTACGACGTCTATGTGGGCTCATCTCTTCCTTATCGACGCTGTGGGAGCAGAGCCGCCCACGTCGCCCCTCCCCCCTCCCCCCCTACCGAAATCCCCACGCAACTGCGCACCACCGGAGGCCAGCAGCCGGCCGCGGAGGGAGGAAGAAAATCTGCGCTCCTCGCCAGTCGGCAGCCAGTGCCCGCTACTTATACGCCCGGCTCGCCTCGCCCCCCTCCCCTCACAGTCCGCCCCCTTCCCCCCTCCCACCTCCGGCCCGGCCCCGATCCATCCCGTCTCAGGTGCGTGCCGACGGAGCTCCCGTGATTTGCTTGAAATCTCCGCTTCAACCCTGCTCGCTTAAGCCATGCGCTGTAGTATCCCGCGAGATTCCCCTTCTGCCTGTGGTTCTTTAGCAAGCGTTTGGGCGGTAGTGTTCGTCCGGGTGTTTTAATTCAGGCCGGGGAGGTGGATAGCGCGTGCTAATGGATGGCTGCTGCTGCTAATCTAGGCTATGGTAGCTGCGAGGTTAGTGAAGCCGTTTAGATTGCTCATCTCAGTTGGGTAGTACAGTAATCTCAGCTGGGAGCACTTTGAGGGGGTAGATTGATGGCTCTAGTTGCTTGTAGTTGGAGGGAGGGACGAAATGATTGGTTGGTCGTGGCACCTGTGTTTTGTATGGTTCCGTTATAGTTCTTCATCAGGGGGAACTCTTGTCTGGTGGACCAGGCCTTTTTTTGCTGTGAAACATTTTACATTCCAAGGGTTGGTGGTAGCCACTGTCCAAAATGAAACGAATTGTACAGGCTTCAGGCTTATTAGGGGGTGTGTTCTTCTGATTTGTGATGCTGGTAGGACTTTTCTGCTCGTAGCACTGGTCGATTCCGTCGGACTGAATTGATGATACAGAGCATTAAACACTTAGGAAAAGTACTTGCCTGCGTGCAAAATTTGCTTTTGCAAGAATTAATTCGTTCTCTCTCTGATTGATGCTGACGACAGCAATTAATTATGTTCTGTCTCTGATTCATGCTGACGGCATCTCCGTTCATTTCATCCGCAGTGAGCAAACATGGCGCCATCCATGAGTCTTGCTGCAAAAGGGCTGCTCCCCTTCGGAGCGCTCCCCTCGAGCGGCGTCGCGCAGAGGCCGGTGTCCGTGACCGCCTCCCTGGAGCACAAGCCGAACGATTCTAAGAGGAAGCTCCTGAAGCTTGCGCTCGGAGGAGTCGGCCTGCCCGCCTTGCTGAGTGCCAACAAGGCTCTCGCCGATGACCAGGGTGTGTCTTCCTCCAGGATGTCCTACTCGAGGTTCCTCGAGTACCTCGACAAGGACAGGGTGAAGAAGGTCGACCTGTTTGAGAACGGGACGATCGCTATCGTGGAGGCCATTTCTCCCGAGCTCGGCAACCGCGTGCAGAGGGTCCGTGTGCAGCTTCCCGGCCTCAGCCAGGAGCTTCTCCAGAAGTTAAGGGAGAAGAATATTGACTTTGCTGCGCACAACCAGCAGGAGGACTCTGGTAACCTCCTCTTCAACCTTATCGGGAACTTGGCCTTCCCGCTTATCCTTATCGGCGGTCTGTTCTTGCTGTCGAGAAGAGGAGGGTCTGGTGGCATGGGTGGACCCGGGGGGCCTGGCTTTCCTCTTGGTTTTGGCCAGTCCAAGGCCAAGTTCCAGATGGAGCCCAACACCGGTGTTACGTTCGATGATGTTGCCGGTGTTGACGAAGCAAAGCAAGACTTCATGGAAGTGGTTGAGTTCCTGAAGAAGCCAGAGAGGTTCACCGCCGTTGGTGCCCGCATTCCCAAGGGTGTGCTGCTTGTTGGTCCTCCTGGAACTGGTAAGACTTTGCTTGCCAAGGCGATCGCAGGAGAGGCTGGCGTGCCATTCTTCTCGATATCGGGTTCTGAATTCGTGGAGATGTTTGTTGGTGTTGGTGCCTCCCGTGTTCGTGATCTCTTCAAGAAGGCCAAGGAGAATGCTCCTTGCATAGTGTTCGTTGATGAAATTGATGCAGTTGGGAGGCAAAGAGGAACAGGTATCGGTGGTGGGAACGATGAAAGGGAGCAGACTCTCAATCAGCTACTGACTGAGATGGATGGTTTTGAGGGCAACACTGGCATCATTGTTGTTGCTGCCACCAACAGGGCTGACATCTTGGATTCCGCTTTGCTTAGACCTGGGCGCTTTGACAGACAGGTTAGTTTCTATCCAGCTTTTTTTAAGGTTGATAACATCAGTCTGGAATTTAATTTGCATGTCCCTATTTCCATATTCTTACCATTGCAATTATTCCTGCAACAGATTTTAGAAAGAAAAAAATCTTAGTGAGGTTCTCACGTGCTTGTAAACCTCAAGTCCAATTCTAGTTCAGAGCTTGAACTATCGTTGGGAAAACTTTGTTTTTGCCACTCTAGCTTTTGCCCATTTTGCTTATGCCACTCTAGAATTAGACATATCACTTTTGCCACTCTTAGCTTCTGACAATACATTACAAATGCCATTTAGTGGCAAAAGCAATAATTTTTCATTTCACTTTTGCCACTTCAGATTTTGACAATGTATCATAATTGCCACTCTAAAATTATTGTTTTTGCCATGGAATGGCAATTGTGATGTATTGTCAAAAACTAAGAGTGGCAAAAGTGAAATGTCAAATTCTAGAATGGCAAAAGCAAAGTGGTCAAAAGCTAGAGTGGCAAAAACAAAGTTTTCCCATCGTTAGAACCTATTTTTAAATATTCTGGATCTTTCTTAACATTTGGATATATCTCGTAACTTGTTTCACAGGTGAGTGTTGATGTTCCTGATGTACGTGGAAGGACAGAGATTCTCAAGGTGCACGGTAGCAACAAGAAGTTTGATGCTGATGTTTCCCTTGAGGTCATTGCAATGAGAACACCTGGGTTCAGTGGAGCAGACCTGGCGAATCTTCTGAATGAGGCAGCCATATTAGCAGGCCGACGTGGGAGGACCGGAATTTCCTCGAAGGAGATTGATGATTCAATTGACAGAATAGTGGCTGGTATGGAAGGAACTGTCATGACAGATGGGAAGAGCAAAAGCCTTGTTGCTTACCACGAAGTTGGCCATGCAGTTTGCGGGTAAGAGAGAATCTTCATCTCTTCGAATCCCCTATTTTGTTGAATATTGCATTGGATCTTGATGGATTTCTCAGCATTTCTATAGTGCATTTAGATACTATTTTGTGCTGGCAAAGACTTCCAGCCTCCTTTTGCATGCACCACCATGTTTAGGCGTAGTATAAGAGGCTTTTTTCTCCATCATTTTTCTGAAGGGGATACCGGGTGCTTATGCTTTTAGGTGTTTCTCTGTTCTTTGTCTATTACTCGCATTACAAACTTCCCAACAACCTGGTTCATATCTGAAGATGTTACTTTTTGCAGAACTTTGACGCCTGGCCACGACCCCGTCCAGAAGGTTACCTTGGTTCCAAGGGGTCAAGCCCGTGGTCTCACCTGGTTCATTCCCATGGATGACCCAACACTCATCTCTAGGCAGCAGCTCTTTGCCAGAATCGTCGGCGGCCTTGGCGGCAGAGCTGCTGAGGAGATCATATTCGGAGATTCTGAGGTGACCACCGGAGCTGCCGGTGACCTGCAGCAGATCACCGGCTTAGCCAAGCAGGTATGCTCCCATTTTGTCATGACAGCTTCTGCTAATCTATCAGATTTATCTAAACGTTTCATCGTACTGACCCCGATGCTTCTGCTGCAGATGGTGGTGACGTTCGGCATGTCGGACATCGGCCCGTGGTCTCTGATGGACGCGGCGCAGAGCGGGGACGTGATCATGCGGATGATGGCCAGGAACTCCATGTCGGAGAAACTGGCGCTGGACATCGACTCGGCGGTGAAGCAGCTGTCGGACAAGGCCTATGAGATCGCCCTGCAGCAGGTGAGGGACAACCGCGTGGCCATGGACAAGATCGTGGAGGTGCTCCTGGAGAAGGAGACGCTGAGCGGTGACGAGTTCCGGGCCATCCTGTCCGAGTTCACCGAGATCCCCGTCGAGAACCGGGTGCCCCCGACGCCCCAGGCCGCCGTCCCGGTCTAGGTTCGCCCGCGTTTATAGGGTTGGAGAATTTGCTGTTGTTGTAAGATGTTCATATTTCTTGGATGTACACTAATTCCTACTCGAGGCACGGCATGTAATGTAACTCACTCGCGGTTAATTATAAGATGTAATTACCAGGGAAGGATTTTTGCGTGAGGGCTCCTGGTTTCCCATGGGAAGGGAAGCCCTGATTTTCTGACGCAGAGGGGGGAAAAAGAGCCTTGGATATGGTCTTGTGAGGTTTCCCCATTTCGAACCTGAACTTCTGCGTTCAACAGTTAGTTAATCGTATGATCTTTCAAACGAAATTTGGTTTTACTTTGGTTTTGTTGGTGAATTTATGTACAAAACTGATCGATTGAACTATGGCAATGTGTGGATTGTACCCCACAAGTTTGTGACTTATACAAGATCTGGCTAGTGCATCACTACTCTGATTTACAACCAGACTTTTGTAGGGCTATGTTCACATTGGATATCTATCAGTCGGTTCACTATCTTGCCAAAGTGGTGGTGGTCTCCAGTCAGTCTTCTAACAAAGAGTTAGACGACCACATGACGAAACTTTTGACAAAGTTGCCGTCAGTTCTCTAGATAAGACCTGCAGCAAAGAGAACCCAACGTGTCCTCTGCCCCCATCGCATAGAACAAATGCCATGACACATGGCGTTATTTGTCTCGTCCATCAGGTAAAGGTAAACACAAAGGAAAGGGCCTGGGTTGATATTTTGGGCAGAAGGGTAGTTGCACCTACTACTTCCCCTTGATCAATATTTTTTTTATCACAGATGCTTACAAACACAACCATATAAATAATAAAATTACAATCAAATCCTTTGGAGCGTTGAAGTCTTTATCCCTTCATTCATCGTTGCGTGCCGTGAGCACAGCTCGATGATGCCTCGGCGGAGCAAGTTTTTATAAACCCAAAAGCTTGTGTAGCTGCGAAGTCATCGATGCAAATCAGGAGACATTGGCGGGCGTGATCTGCGAAGCAATCACCGCCCCGGAGAAGAAAACACCAATAAGGCCCTGTAAAAACTCCGAAGCCCACGAGCGCCAACTAAATACAAATGGAGGATCCACTGGAAACCTAAACCGACCGTATCCTGGAAGACCCGTCGCTCCGCACGCCCTCTGCCGGTGATATGCACACATACGGAACGGGGAAAGGGCGGGGATAGCATTATTCCTACACTAGGATAGCACTGCCGCAAAAACCAAGCACGAAGACTCCCTAAAGAAAAACTTGAAAATTTTACCCATGTCGTTGCATGATAGGTCCGGGTATGATGTTGGGCTCACTACTATCCAGGGCCGCGCGCCAAGACCCTCTTCTCCGGTGACCTAGATAGCTGGGTCGTCGTTGAAGATCGTCACGCTAGATCCCTTTGTCTGCCATTGTCGAGCACGGTCTAACGCAAATCACTCAAATACGCATCTCCTTCGCCATCTCGCAATCGCCCCCAGGCCTCTGCAATGGGCTGCCCCTGAACAGGATCTCCTCGCCGCCGCCATCCCGTTGGTTTTGCTCGACGACGTACCCAGGCGGCGACGAGAGGAAGAGAGGACGGGTGGCAGCTAGGGTTTCCTGGTCACCACACAGCCGCCTCTCTCAAGAGAGGAAGACGTTTTGTAACTTGAGTATGAAAAGCTCCCATGAGATCAAATTAGCAAGCCACCCCATCCAACGATAAAACCAAATTATAACTCCAGAGCTATCACACAATCAAACCTGAATGACATTTTTGTACTTCTTGTTTGATTTTGCAGTTACTTCTTCAGTTTAGAGAATAAAAAAAAGAGTAGTAAAGAATTCTTTTATCCACTTCATGCATAGTTTTCTCTTTAGCGATGGGCACATGATAAAATGTGGATGGAAGTAAGAAATGGCCCATGGGAAGAATTCCTCTTTGCTTTTTCTCTTTTTGAAAATGACTCAAGTATATTATTAATGTTCACCAGAAGTACTAATGTAACCAATATTCCAGTGATTGGTTTTAACAGGTGTTCTATTTTGCAGTTCATAATTGTTGGATCGGTTCATCTCTATAGTAACGGGGATAACTATACTGTAAACATGAAAAGGCAGGAGCGTAGCATGTTCTCATTGCCTATCGACCTCTACATCAGAACAATGAACACACCATATTCAAAAGTTTATTGCATCATTACACTAGTTGCGAGGAGCTATGGTAGGATTAGGAAGAAGATCCCTCAAGAAAATCATCTCAACTCCTGCTTCTGACGTGGTCCGCTGGATCTTCCCCTTATTGGTTCTATACTCCTGATCTAGCTTTGCCCTACTCTCCTTTGCCTCTCGTCCTTGCCCCTTCAAGTCATGTGTCGTCGTTCTTCATCTCCTTCGAAGACCTCTAAATTTATCCTCCTTATACTATCACCCGTTAGCGGTGACCATACTTTTACTTACCCTCCCCCCACCCCTCAGACTTGCCTATTATCATTTCTGAGGAAGAGGGAGGGTATTGCCGTTCACCAGCACCATCCATCGTCTTCCTCATCGGCATTATCGCTCTCACAAATCGCATGATACGGGAACGCTACCTCCCATTCCCCTCGATTACCATAGTGTTCCACCAAGTTCGTTGTGCAATTTTCAAAACCCTAGCTTCGATGAACAACAAAATCACATTGCAGGGACGCTACCTCCCATTCTCCTCGATTACCGTAGTGTTCCACCAAGTCCGTCGTGCAATTTTCAGAACCCTAACCTCGACGAACAACAAAATCACTCTGCAATCGTACCAAATAAATGAAACCACACATAATTCTGACTTTTGCTTTGCACAAGAGGAAGAACCGGCAAAGAACCATCACTGCCCTGCCTGTCTCACAGGTTGGGACCAAACACGACAGAAACATGGCCGCCGCACAACAGAATCGGACCCAAAAGAGAAAAGGAAAAAAAATCACACACACATTCTCAAGCGGTGCGGCGCGGTGGCTCCTCCCCATTCCCGAGTTCCGACCGGCCACCGAGACACGGACACACACACCCCGCGGCTCCGACCGACCATGGCCGCCGCCTCCGCCGCCGCCCTCGCGTCGCCGCGCACCGCGCGGCAGCTCGTCGACGCCCTCACCGCGCACCTCTCCCTCTACCACGCCGCCAACCCTAGCAGCCCCTCCCCCTCCCCCTCCCCATCCCCATCCCCCACCCCGCGCGCCGCGATCCTGCGGTGGCTGGCCGCGCTGCCGCCGCCGGCGCGGGCCGCGGCCTGCACGGCCCTCCTGCCGCCGCCCGCCGCGGCCGCGCTCCTCTCCATGCTCCGCCGCCTCCGCCTCCGCGGCCACTCCTCCTTCTTCGTCCTCGCCGACCCGGCCCCCACCGACCCCTCCTCCCCCACCGTCCTCTCGCGCCTCTCCCGGGGCCTGCTCGCCCGGGCCGCCGCCGCGTCCCGCGTGCACGAGCTCCTCTTCGCCCGCGCGCTCCTCTTCACCGCCACCCCCGCCTCCCACCGCCCCGATGCGATCACGCTCGCCGAGCCCCTCCTCGCCGACCTCGACGCCTTCGTCGCCGCCATGGACGAGATCTCCGGCGGCGCCTTCCTCCGCGCAGGCGACGGCGAGGTGGATTTGGCCGCATTGGCGTCCGAGGAGTTCCCCGAGCTGCCCTGGCTGAAAGCCAAGGGGTACTACGTGATCGAGGAGTTCGTCGCCAACTGGGTCGAGATCGCGCTGCGGATGTCGTGGGCGGCGGCCGCGGCCGGGGGAGGCGCCGGCGGTGGGAAGAAGGCGGTGAGGGTTGGGAGGTGCGTCAAGGAGAAGGCCGGGCTGGCGTCGACGGCCTTCTGGAGGGAGAAGGGGTATGTGGACTGGTGGATGCGGCTGGAGCCCCGGGTCAGAGCAAGGATCACTGGGGCCTTCTTCGGGAAGAGTGCAAAGGCGCTGGTAATTTGCCCTCTCGCTCTGCGTTTCGACATGTTTCTTTGTTCATGGCTGTGGAGTGCTATGGTCCATGCTTGTCTCAGTTGTATGCAATTTAATTTCAGACTATATATATAGCTTGTGTATGCAAAGTGCAAAAGTTTCAGAACAATGCTGTACTTTGGTCTGTTAGTTTCTTTGGCATGTTTTTTATTCTAGTGAAACCAAACCCGGACAGTAACACATTTGCTTCTTATTGTACATTTTTTTGAGCTGTGCTTCTTATTGTACATGACTATGTTTATTGTGCTGAAACTTTTGTCTGATCTAATTAGAATGTATAGGTGAGTTAAATAGGTCTGATTTTCGTTTTATGGGGCGGTAGAGGCAGCACCCATGTATTTTGGGTAGCTAGTTGTCGTTTTTGCTGTAGTGCAAGAAAGGAGATAATGCTGGCTGAATGTGCTTGAGGAGGAAAAGTAAAGAAGTGATGGGAATTGCATGCCTAGAATGTTGTTCACTTATTGTCATCATATTTAAAATCATCTCTTTTAAGTAAAGTAGGCTCTGAGAAAAGCCTTCCAGAAAAAGCTAAACAGCACAAATATACTGCTCTTGGATCCATGATTTTAATTATGTAGCATTCTGTCTGGGAGGCTCTAGTGGAGGATGGGTTGGAAGATTATGTTATTATTTAAGATAAAAGAGTGAGTTCACTGATATATTTAGTCAGATAAAAAATACTGACGCTTAATGCTTTACATATTGTTTTGGAAAGATCATATCAGACGTTCTGCTAATGTAATGTATGTTTAGAGGGTGGAAGTAACTTTTGGTGAAATATCTGCACTTACATGACTAAACTATTTGGCAAATGACATATTGACTTCTCTTGCCAAAATGTGCATTCATTTGAATTACAAGCATAGACAGTCCATACACTCTTTCATAATCAATGCATCAGAGATGATTATCATGTTCTTACTAGGTTGAACAAACCAAAGATCTGATCACAAACCAATCATTTATTGAAAACAACTTTGAGGCCTTGTTGACTCAAATGGTTTGCTTTTCGTAAATCCTTTGTACGAGTGCTTTTAATATAGATTCCACAATAGTTTGACCACCAGTAGGTTACTTTTGGCCTGGACAATTTAGTGTGTCCCACCCACAGTTCTCCTCTAGCTTATGTGTAAACTTTCATTTTCAGTATTGATTTGTCTGTCTTTCTTGGGCAGTCAGATACATGCAGATTGACAAAATGGTCGTCCTTTTATCAAAAACCCGATTCAGTGTTTCTTTTAAATACCGACTGAAGAAATTGCTATCCTGAATATGCTAATTGCTTATGTTGACCAGTCCGCTGACACGGTGTACATGAACAATCAGCTCTTTGCCACCCCATACCTTCTTGTTTTACACATTGCTAATGTTGGGAAGAGGATCACTAAAGTTGGTGTCATTGGTGTGCAGTTAATCTGAGGAAGTTGCTATGCCAACTATATCTAAGTCACATACTAATAGCTCAAGTTTGCAGGCTAATGAGATTGAAGGATCAGATGTTGCTTCTAGCGATTCTGGATCATTTCTTGCAGACAGTTTGTATGGAAGTACACGGCAGTCATTTTTCAGAAAGAATCAACCTGGTTGCGGCGATGTTGCAAGCATTCTGTCTTGTAAAAAGAAGCCTGCTTTTGCTAAAGAATTAAAAAGATTGCTAGTGCTTCAGGAGATAGTGTGTTTAAAGAGCAATATTACTTTCTGTGGCGGTGATGCAATCTTTCTCACTTCATTAATGTCAGCTGGCACTGTTGCTGACAATATACTCATGAGATTACGAAGACTTCTCATGGTGGTGTCGACGGAAAGTATAAATTTGGAGCTCATTGGGGATGGAGCATCAAATAATCCAAAAAAGAATGTTGAAAAGACAAGTGTAGGTTCTCGAAAAGGAAAGAAGAAGTCTAGTAGCTCGAAAAAGCTAGCAGCGTCTTCCAAGTCGTCCAAGGTATAGTTCATTCATGCCCTTCTTCCTATAGTTTGTTATTGGTACGGGGCTGTATACTTCAACAAGCAAGTTAGCTTATTTGACTTAAGGACTCTTTTCCAGGACAATGGATGCAGTAGCACAGAAACCCGAAATTCTAGGATTGTGTCAAAGTCAAGCCAGCAGACTCCATCTGTTCGATGCACTATTATTGGACCCGCTTCTGAAGGAACTCCTTGCAAAGAAATTGCACCAATACCAAAGGCGGTAAGCATACTTTAGCACAATCCTACTTTGTGTTTGTTAAGTCATGACTTACGAGTCACATACTATATATTTTAGGAGCAAGCTATCAGGTCGGCGGATTGCAATAATCAGTGTAACAAAAAGAAAAACAAACGTAAAGGGAAGGCAAAACTCTCTGATCTTATAAGAGCTGAGAACCCTGGACCTGGCAAACTGAAGACAGCTGTTGCTCATGTTGCTACAGAAGCCTTGCATAAATCTGCCGAAGCAGTAGATGCCCCACTGCGTGTCCCATCTCATGTGAATACATCCAGCAATGACATCCCTGAAGCAGTGGGTTGTTCTGAGTCTTCAAGTATCTTTGATGGAACTGAAGAAAAAGGCATCAAAAGCAGCAGAAAACTGGAAGATACCTTATGTTCTATGGTTATCTCATCAGTAACCACAGAGAGTTGTCAGAGTGCACAAAAACCTTCCAACTTTAGTGTGAATGAGCAGAGCCCATCACACACTAGTCTAAATGAATCCATGGTCCAACCATCTTTATGTTCACCTTCCAGTAGTGATAATGTTTTATCTGGTAATCCATGTAGAAACTCTGCTGACTCCTTGGTAAGATCTGCACAGGATAAGACTGGCTGTGATATAACACAGGGAGCTTTGCATGGACTTGCTCCTGGTGTTGGTAAAGGATACGAGAAACAAGTGGATCATAGTTCTGTTGTGACAACCGACAAACTTTTACCATCAGTCATTCCTGCTAACATTCTCCAAAGTGCTATAAGTGACAATGGTACAGCAGTGAAGAATGGTGTAGATGAATATTATGCATTCAACCGGAACCTACTGGGAGGAACGTCATATGAGTGGCCTAGTGTAGCACCCCATTTTGTATCACCTGAAATGCAACAGCGCCCTGCTGCAGCAGACAGGTTGCATCTTGACGTTGGTTACAGATGGCCTACTCAATTTAACCAACCTTTCATTCCTGCCAACCATCAGGTGAGAAGCTCACCAGTTGAAGCTGGATGCAATCAAATGTTATCTTCTCTGTCAGTGCCCTTAAGTTTTGATTGGCCTCCTGTTTTCAGAGGTTATGGTAAATTGACTCAAAATGCTGCTTTAAGTTATGATCCAGTATTTGCCCCACATATGCAGTCTTCTGCTTGGCCTGGGTTTCCTGCTCAACTAATTCAGAGAGGTGGCATTTGCAGTGAAAAAGATAGGAAATATTTTAGCGATAGTGACCCAAGAAACACATCAGATGTTGGGGATGATACTGAAAGCTATTGGTTTTCTGAAGAAGAATCAGATGGCCGCGCAACTTCTGGAAGAGATATTAATCAATATTTTGGCGGAGGCGTGATGTATTGGAGTCCTGCAGAACATGCTGGAACGGGCTTTTCTAGGCCACCATCTCTTAGTTCAGATGACAGTGCTTGGGCATGGCATGAGGCAGATGTTAGTCGAGTTGTCGATGATCTGGCTATTGGGATTCCATCATCAACATATAATCCAACTGGTCCATCGTCACCACCATCCAGCCCAAGCCCATTCTGTTCCCAGAATGAACCTTCTGATCCTTCTCCTCAGCCTGCTTGTCACTCAGTGGCAGGGAATGACATCAATAATGAAGCTTCACATTCTCCATCTTCCATGCAAGACAGTCCTGAAGATAAGAGTACTTCGGTTGTAAAGAGTCCATCTTGTGCCAGTGAAATAGTAAAGGGAGATACATTACCATATGCAATGCTGCGGCCAATAGTTGTTTCTAATATATCACGAAGGCTATCAAGATCTGACTTTAGGGGTGGTCATGATCGCAGGAGCCCATGTGTGTCTTCGACCAGGAGGGATATACCTCTTGTAAGAAGACCTCCATCACCAGTATTACTTAGTGTTCCTCGCATGCCTCGGCCACCTCCTCCTTCTCCTGTTGGAGAGTCAAGAAAACGTGGATTCCCAATTGTTAGATCTGGCAGTTCAAGCCCGCGGCATTGGGGGATGAGAAGTTTGTTTTCTGATGATAAAATTTTCAATAGGGCTCAGTTTTGCTTGGATGGCCCTGAAGTCGTATGGCCTTCATGGGTGAATAAAGGCACCTCTACTGGTACACTGGTACAATCAATTGAGGATACTGTCTTGCAGGACCACCTTGTTAAGATTTCACAGCTTTCACGTGATCAACATGTAAGGAAGTAATTTCCATTCTTCTATTACTGACAAGTATTTTTTGTGCAGTTTTTATGCGTTACTGACATATGTTTTTGCAGCCAGATGTTGCAGTTCCTCTGCAGCCACCTGATATGTTAAATGGTTCACCTCACAAGGCGTCCCTTTCTTTGATGCACAATGCTCTACATGAAGAAATTGATCAATTCTGTAAGCAGGTATTCTCCCTTACCTCCTGCCTTTTGCATCATCACAACTTTCATGAATGTGCGCTATCAATCATTAATCGTTACTCTGATGCCTAGTAATTGCATGCCGTGCCTTAGTTTGTGCACGTGAAATTCCTTCTTTGATGGGTGTTGATGCTATTCATTATACTTGCAAGGTTGCTGCTGCAAATCTGGTGACGAAGCCCTATATAAATTGGGCTGTCAAAAGGGTCACACGGTGCCTGCAAGTCCTCTGGCCCCGCTCGCGTACAAATCTATTTGGCTCAAATGCCACTGGTTTGGCCCTTCCAACTAGTGATGTAGATCTCGTGGTTTCTCTCCCCCCAGTCCGAAATCTGGTGAGTTGCATGACCATTAACACAACATAGTAACACAAATGCAGTTGTCTTTGTGCCATCATGGAACTAAATTTGTAGCTGTTTCCAGGAACCTATTAAAGAAGCTGGAATTTTGGAAGGCCGCAATGGCATTAAGGAAACATGCCTCCAGGTAATGCATGTCGGCTAATAGATTTTTCGCTCTCTGGATTCTTTAATAGGTGAATGACCTATTATCAGATTTGAACATCAAATTTGTCTAAACAGAAATTGAGATGTTAACACTTGGTTTTATCTATGTGTTTTTTCTTACACTAAGCTCCTTTCATGGTTTCACCATTGCTGCAACAATATACGGCACTGTTTCTTGTTAGAATTAACATAGGAAATAAGCGAAGCATTAAATGCTTTCTGTTTTTTGGTGCTATATGCCTTGTGAGTTGCTACAGATATGTTCTGGATAAGTTAATTTTTGAGTTGTCTACTTGTTTGTATATCTTCGCGGGTCATAGTACGTTACTGGCTTTTGGCAATCAACATTTAATTAACAATAATTCTCTTACTATACTTTGTGCATAACTGCACGCCCATGCTTACTTACAATGCATAAATCTTTATATGCTTTTATGCCCAAAGGAAAAAATAAAGCTGATCTTCACAGGTCTTTTTTGTTTTTCTTTAGCATGCGGCAAGGTGCCTTGGAAATCAGGATTGGGTTAGGAGTGATTCCCTCAAAACGATTGAAAACACAGCAGTAAGTCATAATCCCATTTAATTTGCTAGTTTGCCAGCTAGTTTTTATTTTCCTCATTCTTCATCATTAAAAATTTGCAGATACCTGTGATCATGCTTGTAGCCCAAGTACCTTGTGACATAAATATGTCCAACGAGTACCCTTCTGTTCTGGATAGCTCACAAGAAATTTCAGTCAATGTGCTTGGGGAGCAAGGGAGCCCTCCTCGTTCTGACAATTCTAGTTCAGAAGGCAGCAACGCGCTTGCGGGCTCAAAAATGAATAAGGATGATTGTGATGCTGTGCGGTCAATACGTCTTGATATAAGTTTCAAATCACCATCCCACACAGGACTCCAGACTACTGAGTTGGTAAAATCAAAAGCTACTATCAAACAGAATATTTTTAAGTAAAATATGTTCTGCTTTGTTTCTATTTGTTGGTTTTAAAGTCAGCCTTCATGAAAAGGTTTTGTTTCTGAGATGTTTGATCACAGTCTGGTAGTTTTGTATCGTTATCTTCAGTTTACTGTAATAGAAAATCAACCTGTATCTAAGTATCACTGAATATTTTGAACAGTTAGTCATGAGGATTACATGATCATGTAATAAAAATACAAATATATTATAAGGTGGAATGCTTAATGGGTAATTGGGTATGAATAAGTACATGCTTAGTTGATACCTGTCTCTTGTAGGCATAGATTATTGCCTTATGTATCCGCTCTATGTAATATTGCAGTTCAGTATTGTAATAATCTGTGTGTGAAGCATGATCTTAATTCAAATTGTATATACCATTTACACACAAATTTATTGCCATACTTAAGTTGCATCATGTCGATCGTAGGCAGTTCGAATTATCATCATTGCTCTTAGTTCTTATCAGTTGTCACATGTTCGAGAGCACTAATGTTTTCTCATTAAAAAGTACTACCTCCGTATCAAAATATAAGATGTTTTTTGTAGGCTAAACTAGCCTACAAAACGTCTTATATTTTGGTACGGAGGTAATAGTAATGTTTTCTCATTTTATGCTTACATACATGTCGCCTCAAATGATCCTAAGGATGAGATAATGATGGTTCTTGTGTGATTTCTGTTTTTAATGATGCCATGGTGATGGTTCAACTAAAGAAAAAGAGATGCTGGAAGGCAACATTTATGAGGTTTTGGATTTGTTTAGTATGTAGCGTTCAATACCACCACAATCACTTAGTTTCTTTCTCAAGTGCAAGTGCAAGTGTTGTATGCACATGAATGGTCAGCTAGCTAGCTGCTTGGTTAGTTGAACCATGGAACTATCTAACTACATGGTACTGCCACATGCTTTGGTGCCCATGAAATTGTGCTTGAAAGTCACGAATACAAAATTTTCGGGACTAAAATTAGAGATCCAAGTTTGCCATGCTTATTCACCTTCTTTCTTAACTGGCTACAGGTTGGTGAGCTGACTCAGCAATTTCCTGCGGCTTTACCCCTTGCCTTAATCATGAAGAAGTTTTTGGCAGATCGTAGTTTGGACCACCCATATTCGGGTGGTCTAAGCTCTTACTGTTTGGTATGTAGCTTTTCATAATACTCCTGTGATTTCTTTTTGTGTTGATTTATGACTCTGAAAGTTTGTTTGCGCTGGATAATTTCTTTATGTTCACCTACACGCTCTCCAGATCATTGCTTCTGAGTTAGTATAATAATGACTAAAATATCTTAATTTTAGTAAGAATTTTTCTTGTTAATTTTATCAGGGTTGGTCACAGTTGAATGTTCTATACTTTTGATGGTTTGTCTGGATTAAACCTTCCAATCAGATAATTTTTTTCGGTCAGATAATATGTCCTCGTATTGACTGCTAATGTATGTCTAACAGCATTACAAGCACGTATCCGAGCTAACTTACATTTTCTTATATGTTTTCATCTCTGGATAACATACTTGATGCTTACATTTCATGTTAGCATATTATATTTAGTAACGACATTAACTCTTGAGATGACCTGTGAAAAGAACTTCATCTTTTAATATCCTTCGCAGGTGTTGTTAATCACTCGTTTTCTTCAGCATGAACATCATCTTGGTCGGCCTATTAACCAAGTAAGTTGCACATCTTGAATAGTATAGCTCACTTAGAATCTACACTATTTTTTCCTTGGTTACTCTATCATGTTTCTGTGAGATATTTGTTTCTGTATCATATATTATATTTTAGTGGTTGGCTCACATATATGTAGATATTTGGTCATCTTTGAGTTTCAAACTTCAGTAGTACCAATGGAAAAATAAAATTTTATCTCTGGCCCCTCTTCTTAGCAAGTTCATATTTTTATTGTAAACTGCCACTAACGCTACATTTTTGCTGTTTTGTGTTTGGCAGAATCTAGGGAGCCTTTTGATGGATTTCCTGTATTTTTTTGGGTAAGTGAGTTATGTATGGACACTTTATTGTTTAAAACATAAGGGAAAAGATGAGTACCAGATGTAGAAAAGCATGTAAAGTGTGCTAGAATGACTATAGGGGCCCAGTGTATGTTTTCTCTTTTGGGACAGCTAAATTAGCAATATATTGGTGCATCTGACTTCTAACCGCTTTCAAACATTCTGGATGACAGGAATGTGTTTGATCCACGCCATATGCGTATTTCCATCCAAGGAAGTGGAATTTATTTGAACCGAGAAAGAGGGCACAGGTAATAAAAGTCGATCTCAGTAATACATCGTTTATGTCTGTCACCTTCTGCCTATGTTAAGTTTTCATATTGTGGATTTTGCAGCATTGATCCAATTCATATCGATGACCCTCTTTGCCCTGCTAACAATGTGGGCCGGAATTGTTTCCGGATCCACCAATGCATCAAGGTTGGTTGAAATTATCTTTTCTGGACTGCTTGAATCCATCTTTTGCATCTAGAGCGTTTTGGACTTGTGGCAATGCCGTTTTCTGTTATTATGCTCTGTTATATAGTAACTCATCTGACTGGGGAATCCCGGTATTGAAATTTAGTCTTTGCATGGTACTAGTACTAATGCGTTCTTTGTTTGGCCTTTGAAGATATAAATATTCGTCCGGCAAATCACGGATCAATAAGTCTTACTGGTATTTTCTGATGCTTTTCATGGCAGGCTTTTGCTGATGCTTTTGCAGTTCTAGAGAACGAGCTACTGCAGTTCACTGCAGAATGTAACATGCCTTCATCATCATTTAGCCTACTGAAGAAAATAATTCCAAGTATTGATTCTAATGAGTTGTAGCAATGAAAAGAACCTGTGAGTCCACAAGCTACAGGAACTGTTGGGTTGGAATGGCCTCTGCTTGTGTTCTAGACACCGAGTTACTACTGCAGCTGGTGGAAAAGAAGGTCAGTAGAGATAAATTTCCAAGCTGGTCTTAATTCTAGGTTATTTTCTTTTTTCTGCTGTACATCTTAATAGTAGTCCTGTGAGTTTTTAGCGCTAGTAGGTGTGAAAACATTGATAGAAAAATGTTCATATTCATGTTTTCTATTTAGTGCAGGCTTGTTCGAAGGTACAATGCCAGCTGCCCTTCTCTTGCCTCTGGCTGCTTAGAACCCGAGACCGTTGATTGAGGTATTGGGCCGAATTGGATGCAAGAGCAAGACGGTGCTGCACTCTGCACACAGAAGGTACAGCACCTATCACTTCTGTAATACGAGCATATCTAATCACTTTGTAAGTATGTAAATCTCATCCACTTGATACCATTAACGATAGATCCTTAACCTCGTGCCGGTGGTATGTGCTGCCAAGGATGCGGAAATGGACTGGCCTAATGATGTGTGCTGCCAGACCTATAAGGTCACTGAGGAGCAGTACAGCAGATCCGCACAGAACTCCAGATCCGGAGGAGCACTCGGGATAAGCTCTAGCAGAGGCTCTACATGTTTCCTGAATCATCTGTTCTCTGAACCTTAGGAAATGCTAAGGAAAATCAGAACATCCTGGAACAAGTTCTTTGTGCTTTTGGCAGTCAACATCAGCTTGTGGAACAGGAAGTGGAGAAATTCTACGAAGGAGGCTACTTGTGTTCGGAAACAGAGTAGGAAGCAACTCCTACTTGGAGCTGGTACAAGGCTTGATGCTGGAAGTGGTGTCCGGTGTAGCAAAGCGATTTTCAGATCGTCGTTTCTCCGGGACAGCAAGATTGTTCCTTGAACACACCAAGAGGGTAACTGCGAAGATTACTGCCGTGATCTCAAGTACCAGATTCTTCGTTGCAGTTACTCGCCAATGGGATTGCCGAGTTACTCTTCAGAGACAGTCAGAGCAATCTTTAGGGCATGAGGAACATGGTCAGCTAACGGCGTTGGCTCGTCTTATAAAGGCAGACTTGTTTCCTGCAGCTGATGAGATTCAAGTTGCTGCTTTTGTAGCGAAGCACACTTCGGTTCCTGCTTTTGTAGCGAAGCAGATTTAAGTTACCGCTTTTGTAGTTCACTCCAACACAAATTTGAAACTAGCTTGTTCTTGATTTGTTGCGCTGATGTAGTGATGTTCTTGCGCTTTCTTTCTTGTGCAAGTATCGATTTTTTGCTTTCTCTGTCACAAGCTATTCTCAAAACTAAGAATTCTTTGAAAAAATTACACATGTAGTAGATGTTAATGTGATATGTACACTTTGCATTTC
The DNA here is from genome assembly GCF_018294505.1 of Triticum aestivum. Classification (NCBI taxonomy): domain Eukaryota; kingdom Viridiplantae; phylum Streptophyta; class Magnoliopsida; order Poales; family Poaceae; genus Triticum; species Triticum aestivum. Next base: position 671,235,439 of record NC_057812.1, read on the forward strand.
TTCCTTCTGAAGTAATACACATTTTGTTTGACAAAAGGACATTCGTGATGGGCTAACAAGGCCACTTTTTGTGCACAAATTTATTTCTCATTCACTAGCAATAAAAATGCATTATGTTGCACCATTTTTCTTTCTTTTTGCAAATGTGGATGTTACCAGTTAGATGTCCATTTTAAATTAATAACCCTTAAACTCACTTTGGTTTAAAATCTTTTGAGATACTAAGCTCCCTCTATTTGAGCATGTTCTACAAGGCATTGCTTAGTTCTTAGTTTTTTATTTCTTTGTTCTCTCTTTTGGTTTTAATATTCTTTTTTATTTTTTATTTTTATTTTTCACATTTTTATTCATGTTTTTTATTCTTTTATTCTTTTAGTTTTTATTTTTATTTTTCTTTTAGTTTTTTATTCTCTTACGGCTCACGCCAACACAAATTGCCATAACAAATGTTCGACCTGACGTCAAAGTTTTAGCATAAAAAAACAATTCTGTATGAAGAAAAGAGAATGTCCACATAAAAACAACGACATTTTTTGCTTTTCATAAACTTCAGACATTTTTTCAAGGTAACAACTAGCGTGCCTGTTGTGCCCCCGTGCCGGCCCGAATAGCAGTCGGGCCGTGCCTGGGCTCGAGACTGCAGCATGCCGGCCGGCAAGGCACAGCTTGTTTACTAACCGTGCCTTTGCGGGCCGTGCCGGGCTGGCCCGTTTGGTGAGCTTTGCCCAATCAGTCTCCCACCGTCAATTTTGGCAGTCCAGTCGGAATCCTCCTCACTCACCACCTCCACCTTCTCCTCCCCGGCGCCGCCAACCTCCACCAGCCAAACGCGGGTCCGGCTCGTCGGCCTCCCCCAAATCCGGCCAGATCCGCCACAGCGGACGCCCGCAGACCAGTCGGTCCGCCTCGCCGACGCCGGTCCTCATATCCAGCCTCCAGCAGCGCCGGTGAGCCGCCCTTCGCGCCCTCTGCCCTCACGCCTTTCTCGTTGCCTACTGAATCCTCCTCACACGCGTTCGTCTCCACCCAGAAATGCCATGGAGAACACCTGCATAAACTTCACCGCCGTCGCGCGCTCGGTGCGGCTGCTCAAGATCGACGGCTTCAGCCTGACCGAGAGCATGGACCACGACGACTGCGTCAGATCTAGGTGGACCTTCGACAGGTACGAGTGGGAGGTCCGCGTCTACCCCGCGATGACCAGCTCTGCCGCCGCCGGCGGCGGCGCGTACGTGGTGTTGGAGGTGGCCTTCCTCAGCAAGCCCCGCAGGGGCAGCGTGAGGGCGGCCATAGGCTGGTCGACCCGAGAGGGATATTCAAACCGTCCAATGAAATCAAACCGTCCAATGAAATCAGCATCTCAAAGGTGTTCAGTCGCCCCCAGGAATGCTCGACCAAGGCGGCGGTCGTCGGGCGGCGCGCGCTGGCGGCGTCGGCGTTTCTCCGGGGCGATTCCTTCACAATGGAATGCAGCATTGAGGTTCTTAAGGAGCTGCCTGATACGGTGACGGTGATACGGTGACGGACCCTGTCGAACAAGTGCCGGTGCCATCCTCAAACTTGGGCCGGCACCTGGCTCTACTCCTGCAGAGCGAGGCCGGGGCAGACGTCACGTTCCTCGTGTCCGGCGAGTCCTTTGCCGCGCATAAGAGCATACTGGCCGCGAGGTCTCCGGTTTTCATGGCTCAGTTCTTTGGAGACATGAAGGAGAAATGCTCACAGAGTGTGGTGATCAAGGACATGGAGGCTGCGGTGTTCAAGGCCCTGCTTCACTACATCTACACTGACACTGTGGCTGAATTCGACGAGAAGGGTGAGGAGGTGACAATGTTAGCCCAGCACTTGCTTGCAGCTGCTGACAGATACGGGCTGGACAGGCTCAAGCTGATCTGCGAAGGCAAGCTCTCTGATGGCATCAATGTCGACACTGCAGCGACGTCTCTGGCTCTTGCCGAGCAGCACAACTGTCCACGGCTCAAGGCGAAGTGCGTCCAGTTCATCATTAGAAATCGTGAGGTTCTTGATGCTGTGTTGGCAACGGAGGGGTACAAGTACCTGGCGGCAAGCTGCCCTTCGGTGTTGGCTGACCTTCTCAAGTCGAGCCTGCGCGTCGGATAAAGAGCTGATGCATAGTTCAGTGCTATCAGAGGTCCAAATTTCAGTGATGGGTAGTCTCTCTTTGTGCTTGTCTAGTTGCCTTACATCTCGGGTAGGTTAGTCTCTGGTTGTGCCTGTTATGGATGAATGTATTATAGTAGCTTATGTTCCCCTGACTTGTTTATGTGCAACCTGCTGTGATTTAGTATCTATCTCCTTGTATGGTTATTACTGCCACTAGGTGATACAATAGTAGTCTCTGTTTATGCAAGTAGTAGTAACTTGTGTTTCTATGACTCATGTAATGCACAACCTACTGCTTTCAGTAACCCCTTCATTGTGATTTAATTTAGTGCTCCAGCACGGGCACTAAATTTCTATTCCACGAAAATTGGTAATTAAAGTGTTAATGATAATTCATAATTAATAGTGGAAGAAATTTTAGTTCTTGTGGAACAATTCACTGTTACTGAAGTAGGATATTTAAAATTCCTTAAGTAGCAAGAATATACTCCCTCCGTTCCTAAATATTTGTCTTTCTAGAGATTTCAACAAGTGACTACATACAGAGCAAAATGAGTGAATCTACACTCTAAAATATGTCTATATACATCCGCATGTAGTAGTCCATTTGAAATCTCTAAAAAGACAAATATTTAGGAATGGAGGGAGTAAGTGTTACTGAAATAGGATGTTTAAAATTCCTTGTGGAACAACTCACAGCTGGTTCTGAACCATTTTTTTATAAGTGCTGCAGTCTCTCATGGTTGCTGTTGCCTGAATATTATTTTTTCTGCTTTATGACTTTGACTTCCGAGTCGGCGCGTGGGAGAAAGAACTGATTCATAGTTAAGTGCTACTAGAGGTCTAAATTTCAATGATGTGTGGTCTCTGTCTGTGCTTTTCTAGTTAAACTTGTGTCATGTCTTAACAGCGAATCGAAGCTCGGGTAGGTTAGTTTCTGGTTGTGCCTGTTATGCATGAATGCATCCTACTGCTTTCAGTGTGGTGTAATTTATTCTAAATGGCCCATGATTTGGTGTCCATCTTCTTTTATGCTTATCACTGCCACCAGGTGATATACGTGAGCAGTGTGCAGGATGCAGGGGGCAAGAACCTTCTATTCAGTGATACTACAGAGTCAAAGATGATTCAGAGTTCGCTGGCATGATTTTCTCGCTTGCAGCCACATCGAACCAGATATTTTACGAACTACTAATTTGAACTAAAACCACGGCAAGTATTTTGGAATAGAGGGAGTATTTGTTATCTTGCTCTTGGTATGCTTATCAGTGGCACGCAGTGATAACCAATGTGCAAGGTCTGGTTAGATGCATCTGTTTCGGTGCTGTTAAGAGTCGAGGATGATTTGAAGTGTGCCGGTCTAGATTGCACCGATATGGATACATGTATATGTATTAGGGCGATAAATATGCCATTTCTGAAAAGAGCCAATACGGGGATACATTTGACTACTTTTGAAAAAAAAGTTATCAATTAAGCATCAAGCCAATTAGCATATGTTTAGTCAGTGCAGTCCATTATCCTCTATCTTCTTATCCATGATTCCAACAAAAGCAAGAACCAACAGCCAAAGGGTAGCGACAATTCACCAAACATAAAAGTTCAGTTAGAGAGAAAGGGAGGAAGAGAAGTAAATCATGAGCCATCCATTAGATAGAATTCTACGGGATAGTGGGGGAAAGGGGAGCGGGAGCACCGGGGAAAGGAGCCCACCACCGACACTACTAGAGCTTCAGAGGTATCGAAGACATATCGGGAAAGAATGAGTATCGGATATGGTATCTAATACAAATGCGAAGTACCAGTGTTCTCTTAGGCGTCGGTATAGTTTTCTCACCTACGGCCACAGAATCCTGGTGTGTCTTTCAGCCTCCATACGGGGAGTTTTATGAGCCCCTTGTCATAAAATTTTGGAATGACATCTGGAAAAACCTTCACTTGATAGTTGTTGGGGATATTACTATCAGTTATGACCCGCCCAGGAGGGGCCGGGTCAGCCCCAATGGCGGGTTACACAAGAAGCCCAGTAAGCATTCAATATTATAGTTTATTAAGTCTTATAGAAGGCCCAAAGGCCTAAAGACGGTTTAAGGCCCGATATTATGAACCACCGTATGTAAAGAAAGGCATGTAAAGGAAGTCACCGAGCCAGACACGATTATGAGCCGGCCGGGACTCTGTAGGCCACCAGGCGTCAACCCATGTATATAAGGGGACGACCCGGTGGCGGCTTAGGGCAAGAAACAACAAGTCGATAACCAAGCCGGCGAGTTGAGCCTCTTGGTGATCGAAACCCCAGCAATACCAATCCCAACTAGACGTAGGCTTTTACCTTCATCGTAAGGGGCCGAACTAGTATAAAACTCTCTCGTGTTCTTTGTCCCGATTAACCCCTTTAAGCTTCCTAGTGCGATGGCCCTACGACTAAGTCCTTGCTCTAGGACATCTGACGTGATAATTCCACGATAGTTGGTGCCCACCGTGGGGCCAGCGCACGGTGGATTTGAATTCTTGAAGGGCAACTTCGAAGGGGGATACGCTGTGGGCCGGATGACCAAGAGTCGTCGCGACAAGCTCTACATCGACGACAAAGGCTGGGGCCCCGAGGCCGGCTCAATTGAGTACGGGTACCAGGTCCCCTTCGGCGGAATTCATGTCTTCATCGGCCGGATCGGCGAGTCAGGCCCTGAGCCGGACGTCCACACCAACCTCATCGAAACGGCTCAGCGCGCAAGGACCACCCGTGTTCAATCTGTCGTGAAGCATGCCTTCGTAGGCTGCATCCATGGCGGTGAATACTCTGAAGGATCGGCGGAGGGCGGTGAGACGGCCGTCTGTTCTGACACTGCATCATCAACGGGCGAGACATACTCTTTGTACCAGCTGCAGGACGGCATGCTCGGGGGCTATTCCGATAGCAGCAGTATTCCGGACCCTCTTGAGCCGCCGAATTGGGCCGGAGTCTTCATGGCAGGGACATAGCCCGGGCAGAACTTTACAACAGCGGCAGTAACAGCTACCGGGTCGGCTGCAGCCGGGTTAGGAGACCCCCGCGCGCCCCGACTCAGATTCTAATGGACCTCATGGATAAACTGATGACTCTGTTGACCGCCGTGGTTGAGCCGGCGGATAAAGCCCAGCACGACGCAGAGGTGGCACGCGTACGTGAAGAGATGGTGCAAGCTAAGGAAAATCTAGCCGCAGAGGAAGTCAGGATGGCAGCAGAGCGGACGGCTTTGGGCGTTCGTGCTCAACAGCTTCAAGCGGAGACCTTCCGGCTCTCGATGGATCTTAACGGGTCAAACAAGGTCATGAGGAGGAGGCATCAGAAAACTCAGTCACGTCTACCTCTGACGCTTGATCCTAGGAACCTATTCCATACACCCGGGGCTGGGGGAAGCAACCCGCCGGAGGCAAACCGGATCACGACACCCGGTGCACCGGTTCGGCCGCGTGCCATGGAACCACCTCGTATAATTACCGCTCCACCTCATTACGTGCCAACACCGCCGGGTCACTTCTCTAACCCCTTGGAAAACCTCATCGCAACGTTGGCTCGTTTGGCGACTCTCCCGATGGAAGGCGACTCACCGGTGGCGGTTGAAACGCGGAGGGTAAGAGAACTTCTTCAAACTGCTCTAGCACAGCAGGATGCGTACTCCTACAGTCGAGACAGGATCCATTCAACTCCTCGCCCAAGCCGGAGCCCGAGTTACAGTAGGCATATGGAATCCGCAGATATGTCAAGCAATGCTCAACGCCACAACCGGCCATACAGGCATGAGCCGGTGCGGGCTGGAGCCCTTAACTTGGCGGATCAGGAAAGGATTCGTCAAGAGGTGGAACGAGCAGCTCAAATGGTAGCAGATCAGGCGGCTCATCAAACTTTTCCGGCTTATCCAGCAACCTCGGTCGAGGCAGGAGTGGCCACAAGAACCGGATGCGTTCCTTGCTTGGTGCCGGCCATACGTAATGAGCGTTTGCCACAGGACTTTAAGGGGCCTCGTAAGGTGCCTAATTACACAGCTGACCTACAGCCTGGGGCTTGGATTGAGAGTTACGAGATGGCTATGGAGTTATTGGAGGTCAGCGATGCTGCAATGGCCAAGTATTTCACAATGATGTTAGATGGAACAGCTCGTACTTGGTTGAAAGGATTGCCACCCAATTCTATCGGCTCATGGGCGGAGTTGAAGGCCTGGTTCATCCAGAACTTTAAGGACACGTGTAAGCAGCCTATGTCGATTGTGGACCTAACCAATTGCAAGCAAGAGGATGGTGAATCCACAACCCATTGGGTGCGCCAGGTCAAGGAGATAATACATTCATCTGATAAGATGGATGCCGGCTCAGCAGTCTTGATGTTGGAGAAAAAATGCCGTTTTGAACCTCTGAAGCAGAAGGTGGGGCGGCTCAAGCGTGACTGTAATGACATGGGAACGTTGATGGCGGCTCTCGTCAAGTATGCTGATTCTGATACTACCAAGGACCCGGTGTCTGTCGAAGAAAAGGCAACAAAGGGAAAGAAGAGGGGCAACGGCAAGGGTCACCAGCATAACCCAGCAAATCAGGGAGGTAATAAATGTAAGGCTGATGAGTTTGTTGCTAACACCAATACACAGGGCAGTAATCAACAGCGCAAGGGCAGATAGCCCCCTCGGTCGGGCGGGACCGGTCCCAACATTGAGCAATTATTGAATGAACATTGTCCAAAGCATGGCACCCGGGAGAAGCCAGCCACCCACCTGTGGAAAGATTGTACGATCATGAAGGCATTTAAAACTTCAAACGCGTTTGATGGAGGTCACGGCCCGAGTGGCGGTTCAGGAGGAGGCGGTTTTCACGGCCCGGGCGCCGGTTCAGGTGGAGGAGGATTTCAGGTTAGGGCCATCCTGGTAACCAAGGAGGATATAATCAACAACCCGGCCAAGGTAATCAGCAGCAACAATCCGGTTATCAGAGAAACCCAAAACAGCTGAGTAGTGGGCAATACCATGTATTTACCACTAGTTTATGTAAGAGGGACTAGAAGCTTCACAAGAGGGCCGTCAATGCCGTTGAGCCGGCGATTCCACGTTATCTACGTTGGTCAGAGCAGCCTATTGTGTGGAGCAGAGAGGATCACCCGCCCCGGGTTGATAATCCGGGTCACTTGGCCTTGGTAGTGGCACCTCAGGTTGGTGGATACAAATTCACTAAGGTACTCATGGATGGAGGCAGCGGCATCAACATCCTCTACTATGAGACGTTCTGCCGGATGGGGTTGACTGATAAAAAATAAACAATCCAACATTGTTTTTCACGGTGTGGTACCTGGTAAATCGGCATACCCGGTTGGTAATATTGAGCTGGAAGTAGCCTTTGGGGATGAGTATGACTCCAGGGCAGAAAAATTAACCTTTGAGGTGGTTAAAATCAAAAGCCCATATCATGCTCTGTTTGGGCGGCCGGCTTATGCCAAGTTCATGGCTCGGTTGTGTTATGTGTATTTACAGCTCAAGATGCCGGGTCATAAGGGCACCATTACAGTACATGGGAGCTCGAAGATAGCCTTGGAGTGTGAAGAAGGTGATGCCGCCTACGCCGAATCTGTTTGTGCAACAGAGGAGTTAAAGTTTTATAAGGATCATGTTGACCCGGCAGACATGACGTCATTAAAGAAACCAACAACAGAGCATGAGTCGGTGTTGAAATTCAAATTAGCTGATGACACCAAGATGGTTGACTTTGTGCCTGGTGACTCATCCAAGCAGTTCATCAGCAGTGCAAACTTGGATCCAAAATAGGAAAGCGCGCTGATGTCTACTGCACAACCTTCTTCTTGTAGACGTTGTTGGGCCTCCAAGTGCAGAGGTTTGTAGGACAGTAGCAAATTTCCCTCAAGTGGATGACCTAAGGTTTATCAATCCGTAGGAGGCGTAGGATGAAGATGGTTTCTCTCAAGCAACTCTGCAACCAAATAATAAAGAGTCTCTTGTGTCCCCAACACACCCAATACAATGGTAAATTGTATAGGTGCACTAGTTCGGCGAAGAGATGGTGATACAAGTGGTATATGGATAGTAGATAATAGTTTTTGTAATCTGAAATAATAAAAAGAGCAAGGTAACAAGTGATAAAAGTGAGCGTAAACGGTATTGCAATGGTAGGAAACAAGGCCTAGGGTTCATACTTTCACTAGTGCAAGTTCTCTCAACAATAATAACATAGATAGAACATATGACAAGCCCTCAACATGCAACAAAGAGTCACTCCAAAGCCACTAATAGCGGAGAACAAACGTAGAGATTATGGTAGGGTACGAAACCACCTCAAAGTTATTCTTTCAAATCAATCCGTTGGGCTATTCCCATAAGTGTCACAAACAACCCTAGAGTTTTTACTAGAATAACACCTTAAGTTAGTGTAAGTTCCCTCAACAATAATATCATAATTGGATCACATAACTGTTAGGGAACGTAGTAATTTCAAAAAAATTCCTACGCACACGCAAGATCATGGTGATGCATAGCAACAAGAGGCGAGAGTGTTGTCTACATACCCTCGTAGACCGAAGCGGAAGCGTTGACGCAACGTAGAGGAAGTAGTCGTACGTCTTCCCAGTCCAACCGATCCAAGCACCGTTACTCCGGCACCTCCGAGTTCTTGGCACACATTCAGCTCGATGATGTTCCCCGGGCTCCGATCCAGCAAAGCTTCGGGGAGGAGTTCCGTCAGCACAACGGCGTGGTGACGATCTTGATGTTCAACCGTCGCAGGGCTTCGCCTAAGCACCTCTACAATATGACCGAGGTGGAATATGGTCGAGGGGGGCACCGCACACGGCTAAGGAACGATCACGAAGATCAACTTGTGTGTCCTAGGGTGCCCCCTTGCCCCCGTATATAAAGGAGCCAAGGGGAGGGGGCGGCCGGCCAAGGAGGGCGCGCCAAGGGGGAGTCCTACTCCCCCTTCTTTCCTAGTTGGAGAAGGAGAAGTGGGAAAGAGGAGGAAGAGGGAAAGGAAAGGGGGGGTGCCGCCCCCCTCTCCTTGTCCTATTCATACTAGGGAGGGGAGGGGCGCGCGGCCACCTCTTGCCTCCTTTCCTATTCTCCCTTAGGGCCCATGTAGGCCCAATAACCCCCCGGGGGGGGGGGGGGGTTCCGGTAACCCCCCGGTACTCCGGTAAAATCCTGATTTCACCCAGAACGATTCCGATATCCAAATATAGGCTTCCAATATATTGATCTTTATGTCTCGACCATTTCGAAACTCCTCGTCATGTCCATGATCACATCCGGGACTCCGAACAACCTTCGGTACATCAAAATACATAAACTCATAATGAAACTGTCATCGTAACGTTAATCGTGCGGACCCTACAGTTCGAGAACAATGTAGACATGACCGAGACACGTCTCCGGTCAATAACCAATAGCGGAACCTGGATGCTCATATTGGTTCCTACATATTCTACGAAGATCTTTATCGGTCACACCGCATAACAACATACGTTGTTCCCTTTGTCATCGGTATGTTACTTGCCCGAGATTCGATCGTCGGTATCTCAATACCTAGTTCAATCTCGTTACCGGCAAGTCTCTTTACTCGTTTCGTAATACATCATCTCACAACTAACTCATTATTTGCAATGCTTGCAAGGCTTATGTGATGTGCATTACCGAGAGGGCCCAGAGATACCTCTCCGACAATCGGAGTGACAAATCCTAATCTCGAAATACGCCAACCCAACATGTACCTTTGGAGACACCTGTAGAGCACCTTTATAATCACCCAGTTATGTTGTGACATTTGGTAGCACACAAAGTGTTCCTCCGGCAAACGGGAGTTGCATAATCTCATAGTCATAGGAACATGTATAAGTCATGAAGAAAGCAATAGCAACATACTAAACGATCGGGTGCTAAGCTAATGGAATGGGTCATGTCAATCAGATCATTCACCTAATGATGTGATCCCGTTAATCAAATAACAACTCTTTGTCCATGGTTAGGAAACATAACCATCTTTGATTAACGAGCTAGTTAAGTAGAGGCATACTAGTGACACTCTGTTTGTCTATGTATTCACACATGTATTATGTTTCCGGTTAATACAATTCTAGCATGAATAATAAACAGTTATCATGATATAAGGAAATAAATAATAACTTTATTATTGCCTCTAGGACATATTTCCTTCAGTCTCCCACTTGCACTAGAGTCAATAATCTAGATTACACAGTAATGATTCTAACACCCATGGAGCCTTGGTGTTGATCATGTTTTGCTCGTGGAAGAGGCTTAGTCAACGGGTCTGCTACATTCAGATCCGTATGTTTCTTGCAAATCTCTATGTCTCCCACCTGGACTAGATCCCGGATGGAATTGAAGCGTCTCTTGATGTGCTTGGTCCTCTTGTGAAATCTGGATTCCTTTGCCAAGGCAATTGCACCAGTATTGTCACAAAAGATTTTCATTGGACCCGATGCACTAGGTATGACACCTAGATCGGATATGAACTCCTTCATCCAGACTCCACCGTAGATCCCGCCACCACACTTTGTTTAGAACTGCACCAACTGACAGCTCCACCATTTAATGTAAATACGTATCCGGTTTGTGATTTAGAATCGCCCGGATTAGTGTCAAAGCTTGCATCAACGTAACCATTTACGATGAGCTCTTTGTCACCTCCATATATGAGAAACATATCCTTAGTCCTTTTCAGGTATTTCAGGATGTTCTTGACCGCTGTCTAGTGATCCACTCCTGGATTACTTTAGTACCTCCCTGCTAGACTTATAGCAAGGCACACATCAGGTCTGGTACACAGCATTGCATACATGATAGAGACTATGGCTGGAGCATAGGGAACATCTTTCATTTTCTCTCTATCTTCTGCAGTGGTCGGGCATTGAGTCTTACTCAACTTCACACCTTGTAACACAGGCAAGAACCCTTTCTTTGCTTGATCCATTTTGAACTTCTTCAAAACTTTGTCAAGGTATGTGCTTTGTGAAAGTCCAATTAAGCGTCCTGATCTATCTCTATAGATCTTAATGCCTAATATGTAAGCAGCTTCACCGAGGTCTTTCATTGAAAAACTCTTATTCAAGTATCCCTTTATGCTATCCAGAAATTCTATATCATTTCCAATTAGTAATATGCCATCCACATATAATATCAAAAATGCTATAGAGCTCCCACTCACTTTCTTGTAAATACAGGCTTCTCCAAAAGTCTGTATAAAACCAAATGCTTTGATCACACTATCAAAGCATTTATTCCAACTCCGAGAGGCTTGCACCAGTCCATAAATGGATCATTGGAGCTTGCACACTTTGTTAGCTCCTTTTGGATCGACAAAACCTTCTGGTTGCATCATATACAACTCTTCTTCCAGAAATCCATTCAGGAATGCAGTTTTGACATCCATTTGCCAAATTTCATAATCATAAAATGCGGCAATTGCTAACATGATTCGGACAGACTTAAGCATCGCTATGGGTGAGAAGGTCTCATCGTAGTCAATCCCTTGAACTTGTCGAAAACCTTTTGCAACAAGTCGAGCTTTGTAGATAGTAACATTACCGTCAGCGTCAGTCTTCTTCTTGAAGATCCATTTATTCTCAATTGCTTGCCGATCATCGGGCAAGTCAACCAAAGTCCACACTTTGTTCTCATACATGGATCCCATCTCAGATTTCATGGCTTCAAGCCATTTCGCGGAATCTGGGCTCACCATTGCTTCTTCATAGTTCGTAGGTTCATCATGATCTAGTAGCATGACTTCCAGAACAGGATTACCGTACCACTCTGGTGCGGATCTTACTCTGTTTGATCTACGAGGTTCAGTAGCAACTTGATCTGAAGTTCTATGATCATCATCATTAACTTCCTCACTAAATGGTTTAGGTGTCACAGAAACCGGTTTCTGTGATGTACTACTTTCCAATAAGGGAGCAACTACAGTTACCTCATCAAGTTCTACTTTCCTCCCACTCACCTCTTTCGAGAGAAACTCCTTCTCTAGAAAGGATCCATTTTTAGCAACGAATGTCTTGCCTTCGAATCTGTGATAGAAGGTGTACCCAATAGTCTCCTTTGGGTATCCTATGAAGACACATTTCTCCGATTTGGGTTCAAGCTTATCAGGTTGAAGCTTTTTCACATAAGCATCACAGCCCCAAACTTTAAGAAACGACAACTTTGGTTTCTTGCCAAACCATAGTTCATAAGGCGTCGTCTCAACGGATTTTGATGGTGCCCTATTTAACGTGAATGCGGCCGTCTCTAAAGCATAACCCCAAAACGATAGCGGTAAATCTGTAAGAGACATCATAGATCGCACCATATCAAGTAAAGTACGATTACGACGTTCGGATACACCATTACGTTGTGGTGTTCCGGGTGGCGTGAGCTGCGAAACTATTCCGCATTGTTTCAAATGTAGACCAAACTCGTAACTCAAATATTCTCCTCCACGATCAGATCGTAGAAACTTTATTTTCTTGTCACGATGATTTTCAACTGCACTCTGAAATTCTTTGAACTTTTCAAATGTTTCAGACTTATGCTTTATTAAGTAGATATACCCATATCTGCTTAAATCATCTGTGAAGGTGAGAAAATAACGATATCCGCCATGAGCCTCAACATTCATCGGACCACATACATCTGTATGTATGATTTCCAATAAATCTGTTGCTCTCTCCATAGTACCAGAGAACGGTGTTTTAGTCATCTTGCCCATGAGGCACGGTTCGCAAGTACCAAGTGATTCATAATCAAGTGGTTCCAAAAGTCCATCAGTATGGAGTTTCTTCATGCGCTTTACACCGATATGACCTAAACGGCAATGCCACAAATAAGTTGCACTATCATTATCAACTCTGCATCTTTTGGCTTCAACATTATGAATATGTGTATCACTACTATCGAGATTCATCAAAAATAGACCACTCTTCAAGGGTGCATGACCATAAAAGATATTACTCATATAAATAGAACAACCATTATTCTCTGATTTAAATGAATAACCGTCTCGCATCAAACAAGATCCAGATATAATGTTCATGCTCAACGCTGGCACCAAATAACAATTATTTAGGTCTAATACTAATCCCGAAGGTAGATGTAGAGGTAGCGTGCCGATCGCGATCACATCGACTTTGGAACCATTTCCCACGTGCATCGTCACCTCGTCCTTTGCCAGTGTTCGCTTAATCCGTAGTCCCTGTTTTGAGTTGCAAATATTAGCAACAGAACCAGTATCAAATACCCAGGTGCTACTGCGAGCTCTAGTAAGGTACACATCAATAACATGTATATCACACATACCTTTGTTCACCTTGCCATCCTTCTTATCCGCCAAATACTTGGGGCAGTTCCGCTTCCAGTGACCAGTCTGCTTGCAGTAGAAGTACTCAGTTTCAGGCTTAGGTCCAGACTTGGGTTTCTTCTCCTGAGCAGCAACTTGCTTGCTGTTCTTCTTGAAGTTACCCTTCTTCTTCCCTTTGCCCTTTTTCTTGAAACTAGTGGTCTTGTTGACCATCAACACTTGATGCTCCTTCTTGATTTCTACCTCTGCAGCCTTTAGCGTTGCGAAGAGCTCGGGAATTGTCTTATCCATCCCTTGCATATTATAGTTCATCACGAAGCTCTTGTAGCTTGGTGGAAGTGATTGGAGAATTCTGTCAATGACGCTATCATCCGGAAGATTAACTCCTAGTTGAATCAAGTGATTACAATACCCAGACATCTTGAGTATATGCTCACTGACAGAACTATTCTCCTCCATCTTGCGGCTATAGAATTTATTGGAGACTTCATATCTCTCAATCCGGGCATTCTGCTGGAATATTAACTTCAACTCCTGGAACATCTCATATGACCCATGATGTTCAAAACGTCGTTGAAGTCTCGGTTCTAAGCCGTAAAGCATGGCACATTGAACTATCGAGTAGTCATCAGCTTTGCTCTGCCAGACGTTCTTAACATCGTTAGTTGCATCAGCAGCAGGCCTGGCACCCAGCGGTGCTTCCAGGACGTAACTCTTCTGTGCAGCAATGAGGATAATCCTCAAGTTACGGACCCAGTCCGTGTAATTGCTACCATCATCTTTCAACTTTGCTTTCTCAAGGAACGCATTAAAATTCAACGGAACAACAACACGGGCCATCTCTCTACAATCAACATAAACAAGCAAGATACTATCAGGGACTAAGTTCATGATAAATTTAAGTTCAATTAACCATATTACTTAAGAACTCCCACTTAGATAGACATCCCTCTTATCATCTAAATCAACTAAACCATAACCGATCATCACGTGAAATGGAGTAGTTTTCAATGGTGAACATTGCTATGTTGATCATATCTACTATATGATTCACGCTCGACCTTTCGGTCTCACTGTTCCGAGGCCATATCTGCATATGCTAGGCTCGTCAAGTTTAACCTGAGTATTCTGCGTGTGCAAAACTGGCTTGCACCCATTGTAGATGGGCGTAGAGCTTATCACACCCGATCATCACGTGGTCTCTGGGAACGACGAACTTTGGCAACGGTGCATACTCAGGGAGAACACTTTTTATCTTGAAATTTAGTGAGATATCATCTTATAATGCTACCGTCAATCAAAGCAAGATAAGATGCATAAAAGATAAACATCACATGCAACCAATATAAGTGATATGATATGGCCATCATCATCTTGTGCTTGTGATCTCCATCTCGGAAGCACCGTCATGATCACCATCGTCACCGGCGCGACACCTTGATCTCCATCGTAGCATCGTTGTCGTCTCACCAATCTTATGCTTCTACGACTATCGCTACCGCTTAGTGATAAAGTAAAGCATTACAGGGCGATTGCATTGCATACAATAAAGCGACAACCATATGGCTCCTGCCAGTTGCCGATAACTTGGTTACAAAACATGATCATCTCATACAATAAAATTTAGCATCATGCCTTGACCATATCACATCACAACATGCCCTGCAAAAACAGGTTAGACATCCTCTACTTTGTTTGTTGCAAGTTTTACGTGGCTGCTACGGGCTTAAGCAAGAACCAATCTTACCTACGCATCAAAACCACAACGATAGTTTGCGAAGTTGGTGCTGTTTTAACCTTCGCAAGGATCGGGCGTAGCCACACTCGGTTCAACTAAAGTTGGAGAAACTGACACCCGCCAGCCACCTGTGTGCAAAGCACGTCAATAGAACCAGTCTCGCGTAAGCGTACGTGTAATGTCGGTCCGGGCCGCTTCATCCAACAATACCGCCGAACCAAAGTATGACATGCTTGTAAGCAGTATGACTTATATCGCCCACAACTCACTTGTGTTCTACTCGTGCATATAACATCAAACCATAAAACCTAGGCTCTGATACCACTATTGGGGAACATAGTAATTTCAAAAAGTTTCCTACGCACACGCAAGATCATGGTGATGCATAGCAACGAGAGGGGAGAGTGTTGTCTACGTACCCTCGTAGACCGAAGCGGAAGCGTTGACGCTACGTAGAGGAAGTAGTCGTACGTCTTCCCAGTCCAACCGATCCAAGCACCGTTACTCCGGCACCTCCGAGTTCTTGGCACACATTCAGCTCGATGACGTTCCCCGGGCTCCGATCCAGCAAAGCTACGGGGAGGAGTTCCGTCAGCACGATGGCGTGGTGACGATCTTGATGTTCAACCGTCGTAGGGCTTCGCCTAAGCACCGCTACAATATGACCGAGTTGGAATATGGTCGAGGGGGGCACCGCACACGGCTAAGGAACGATCATGAAGATCAACTTGTGTGTCCTAGGGTGCCCCCTTGCCCCCGTATATAAAGGAGCCAAGGGGAGGGGGCGGCCGGCCAAGGAGGGCGCGCCAAGGGGGAGTCCTACTCCCACCGGGAGTAGGACTCCCTTCTTTCCTAGTTGGAGAAGGAGAAGTGGGAAAGAGGAGGAAGAGGGAAAGGAAAGGGGGCGTCGCCCCCCTCTCCTTGTCCTATTCGGACTAGGGAGGGGAGGGGAGCGCAGCCACCTCTTGCCTCCTTTCCTCTTCTCCCTTAGGGCCCATGTAGGCCCAATAACCCCCGAGGGGGTTCCGGTAACCCCCCGGTACTCCGGTAAAATCCCGATTTCACCCAGAACGATTCTGATATCCAAATATAGGCTTCCAATATATCGATCTTTATGTCTCGACCATTTCGAGACTCCTCGTCATGTCCATGATCACATCCAGGACTCCGAACAACCTTCGGTACATCAAAATACATAAACTCATAATGAAACTGTCATTGTAATGTTAAGCGTGCGGACCCTACGCTTCGAGAACAATGTAGACATGACCGAGACACGTCTCCGGTCAATAACCAATAGCGGAACCTGGATGCTCATATTGGTTCCTACATATTCTACGAAGATCTTTATTGGTCAGACCGCATAACAACATACTTTGTTCCCTTTGTCATCGGTATGTTACTTGCTCGACATTCGATCGTCGGTATCTCAATACCTAGTTCAATCTCGTTACCGGCAATTCTCTTTACTCGTTTCGTAATACATCATCTCATAACTAACTCATTAGTTGCAATGCTTGCAAGGCTTATGTGATGTGCATTACCGAGAGGGCCCAGAGATACCTCTCCGACAATCGGAGTGACAAATCCTAATCTCAAAATACGCCAACCCAACATGTACCTTTGGAGACACCTGTAGAGCACCTTTATAATCACCCAGTTACGTTGTGACGTTTGGTAGCACACAAAGTGTTCCTCCGGCAAACGGGAGTTGCATAATCTCATAGTCATAGCAACATGTATAAGTCATGAAGAAAGAAATAGCAACATACTAAACGATCGGGTGCTAAGCTAATGGAATGGGTCATGTCAATCAGATCATTCACCTAATGATGTGATCCCGTTAATCAAATAACAACTCTTTGTCCATGGTTAGGAAACATAACCATCTTTGATTAACGAGCTAGTCAAGTAGAGGCATACTAGTGACACTCTGTTTGTCTATGTATTCACACATGTATTATGTTTCCGGTTAATACAATTCTAGCATGAATAATAAACATTTATCATGGTATAAGGAAATAAATAATAACTTTATTATTGCCTCTAGGGCATATTTCCTTCAATAACTATCCCTCAACATGCAACAAAGAGTCACTCCAAAGTCACTAATAGTGGAGAACGAACGAAGAGATTATGGTAGGGTACGAAACCACCTCAAAGTTATTCTTTCCAATCAATCCGTTGGGCTATTCCTATAAGTGTCACAAACAGCCCTAGAGTTCGTACTAGAATAACACCTTAAGACACAAATCAACCAAAACCCTAATGTCACCTAGATACTCCAATGCCACCTCAAGTATCTGTGGGTATGATTATACGATATGCATCACACAATCTCAGATTCATCTATTCAACCAACACAAAGGACCTCAAAGAGTGCCCCAAAGTTCTACCGGAGAATCACGACGAAAATGTGTGCCAACCCCTATGCATAGGTTCCCAATGTCATGAAACCCGCGAGTTGATCACCAAGACATACATCAAGTGGCACGTGGTATCCCATTGTCACCACAGATATCCACGGCAAGACATACATCAAGTGTTCTCAAGTCTTTAAAGACTCAATCCGATAAGATTACTTCAAAGGGGAAACTCGATTCATTACAAGAGAGAAGAGGGGAAGGAGAAACATAAGATCCAACTATAATAGCAAAGCTTGCGATACATCAAGATCGTATCATCTCAAGAACACGAGAGAGAAAGAGGGAGAGAGAGAGAGAGAGAGAGAGAGAGAGATCAAACACATAGCTACTGGTACATACCCTCAGCCCCGAGGGAGAACTACTCCCTCCTCATCATGGAGAGCACCGGGATGATGTAGATGGCCACCGGAGAAGGATTGCCCCCTCCGGCAGGGTGCCGGAACGGGTCTAGATTGGTTTTCGGTGGCTACGTAGGCTTCTGGCGGCAGAACTCCCGATCTATGTTCTGTTCTGGAAGTTTTAGGGTACGTGGAGATATATAGGCAGAAGAAGCACGTTAGGGGAGCCACGGGGGCCCCACGAGGAAGGGGGCGCGCCCTAGGGGGGTGGGCGCGCCCCCACCCTCGTGGGCAGCTCCCGTATCTTCTGACGTGGGGTCCAAGTCCATCAGGTGTGTTTCCTTTCAAAAATAACTTCTCCAGTTGATTTCGTTCCGTTTCGACTCCGTCTGATATTCCTTTTCTTTAAAACACTTAAATAGGCATAAAACAACAAATCTGGGTTGGGCCTCCGATTAATAGGTTAGTCCCAAAAATAATATAAAAGTGGAAAATAAAGCCCAATATAGTCCAAAACAGTAGATAATATAGCATGGAGCAATCAAAATTTATAGATACGTTGGAGACGTATCAGGCATCCCCAAGCTTAATTCCTGCTCGTCCTCGAGTAGGTAAATGATAAAAAGAGAATTTTTGATGCGGAGTGCTACTTGGCATAATTTCAATGCAAATCTTCTTAATTGTGGTATGAATATTCAGATCTGAAAGATTCAAGAAAAAAGTTCATATTGACATAAAAATAATAATACTTCAAGCATACTAACTAAGCAATCATGTCTTCTCAAAATAACATGGCTAAAGAAAGCTATCCCTACAAAATCATATAGTTTGGCTATGCTCCATCTTCACCACACAAAATATTTAAATCATGCACAACCCCGATGACAAGCCAAGCAATTGTTTCATACTTTTGATGTTCTCAAACTTTTTCAATCTTCACGCAATTTATGAGCGTGAGCCATGGATATAGCACTATAGATGGAATAGAGTGGTGGTTTGTGGAGAAGACAAAAAGGGGGAAGATAGTCTCACATCAACTAGGCGTATCAACGGGCTATGGAGATGCCCATCAATAGATATCAATGTGAGTGAGTAGGGATTGCCATGCAACGGATGCACTAGAGCTATAAATGTATGAAAGCTCAATAAAAGAAACTAGT
Organism: Triticum aestivum; assembly: GCF_018294505.1. NCBI lineage: Eukaryota > Viridiplantae > Streptophyta > Magnoliopsida > Poales > Poaceae > Triticum > Triticum aestivum. The sequence goes on from NC_057812.1 coordinate 671,254,544, forward strand.
GGGTGTGCATCCAACTCGCTTGCTCACGAAGACCTAGGGCATTTTGAGGAAGCCCATCATTGGAATATACAAGCCAAGTTCTATAATGAAAGATTCCCACTGGTATATGAAAGTGATAACTCAAGAGACTCTCTATATGAAGAACATGGTGCTACTTTGAAGCACAAGTGTGGAAAAAGTAATAGTAGCATTGCCCCTTCTTATATATATATTTTTTTCATTTGGTCTTTCTTTTTTTTATTTGGCCTTTCTTTTTTTTGGCCTTTATTTTTTTATTTGGCCTTTTCTCTTTTTTTGGGACAATGTGTTGGAAATATGCCCTAGAGGAAATAATAAAATGCTTATTATTATATTTCCTTGTTCATGATAATTGTCTATTATTCATGCTATAATTGTGTTATCCGAAAATCGTAATACATGTGTGAATACATAGACCACAACATGTCCCTAGTGAGCCTCTAGTTGACTCGCTCGTTGATCAAAAGATAGTCATGGTTTCCTGACTATGGACATTGGATGTCATTGATAACGGGATCACATCATTAGGAGAATGATGTGATGGAAAAGACCCAATCCTAAGCATAGCTTAAAGATCGTGTAGTTCGTTTGCTATAGCTTTTCCAAATGTCAAGTATCATTTCCTTAGACCATGAGATTGTGCAACTCCCGGATACCGTAGGAGTGCTTTGGGTGTACCAAACGTCACAACGTAACTGGGTGACTATAAAGGTCCACTACGGGTATCTCCAAAAGTGTCTGTTGGGTTGGCACGAATCAAGACTGGGATTTGTCACTCGTATGACGGAGAGGTATCTCTGGGCCCACTCGGTAATGCATCATCATAATGAGCTCAATGTGACCAAGTGGTTGATCACGGGATCATGCATTACGGTACGAGTAAAGTGACTTGCTGGCAATGAGATTGAACGAGGTATTGGGATACCGACGATCGAGTCTCGGGCAAGTAATGTATCGATTGATAAAGGGAATTGTATACGGGATTGATTGAATCCTCGACATCGTGGTTCATCTAATGAGATCATCGAGGAGCATGTGGGAGCCAACATGGGTATCCAGATCCCGCTGTTGGTTATTGACCGGAGAGTCGTCTCGGTCATGTCTGCGTGTCTCCCGAACCCGTAGGGTCTACACACTTAAGGTTCGGTGACGCTAGGGTTGTTGAGATATTAGTATACGGTAACCCGAAAGTTGTTAGGAGTCCCGGATGAGATCCCAGACGTCACGAGGAGTTCCGGAATGGTCCGGAGGTGAAGATTTATATATAGGAAGTCAAGTTTCGGGGGTAATCGGTATTGTACCAGGACCACCGGAAGGGTCCCGGGGGTCCACTAGGTGGGGCCACCTATCCCGGAGGGCCCCATGGGCTGAAGTGGGAGGGGAACCGTCCCCTAGTGGGCTGGTGCGCCCCCCTTGGGCCTTCCCATGCGCCTAGGGTTGGAAACCCTAGGGGTGGGGGGCGCCCCACTTGGCTTGGGGGGCACTCCACCCCCCTTGGAGATTGCATCTCCTAGGGCTGGCGCCCCCCTAGGGGTCCAATATATAGTGCGGGTGAGGGAGGGCAGCCGCACCCTAGCCCCTGGAGCCTCCCTCTCCCTCCCGTGACACCTCTCCCTCTCGCTAAGCTTGGCGAAGCCCTGCCGAGATCACCGTTGCTTCCACCAGCACGCCGTCGTGCTGCTGGATCTCCATCAACCTCTCCTTCCCCCTTGCTGGATCAAGTTGGAGGAGACGTCTTCCCAACCGTATGTGTGTTGAACGCGGAGGTGCCGTCCGTTCAGCGCTAGGTCATCGGTGATTTGGATCACGACGAGTACGACTCCATCAACCCCGTTCTCTTGAACGCTTCCGCTTGCGATCTACAAGGGTATGTAGATGCACTCCCCTCTCCCTCGTTGCTAGATGACTCCATAGATTGATCTTGGTGATGCGTAGAAAATTTTAAAATTCTGCTACGTTCCCCAACAGTGGCATCATGAGCCAGGTTTATGCGTAGTTTCTATGCACAAGTAGAACACAAAGCAGTTGTGGGCGTCGATATTGTCAATTTACTTGCCGTTACTAGTCTTATCTTGATTCGGCGGCATCGTGGGATGAAGCGGCCCGGACCGACCTTACACGTACGCTTACGTGAGACTGGTTCCACCGATTGACATGCACTAGTTGCATAAGGTGGCTGGCGGGTGTCTGTCTCTCCCACTTTAGTCGGATCGGATTCGATGAAAAGGGTCCTTATGAAGGGTAAATAGAAATTGGCATATCACGTTGTGGTTTTGGCGTAGGTAAGAAACGTTCTTGCTAGAAACCTATAGCAGCCACGTAAAAACTTGCAACAACAAGAAGAGGACATCTAACTTGTTTTTGCAGCATGTGACGTGTGATGTGATATGGCCAAAAGGATGTGATGAATGATATATGTGATGTATGAGATTGATCATGTTCTTGTAATAGGAATCACGACTTGCATGTCGATGAGTATGACAACCGGCAGGAGCAATAGGAGTTGTCTTTATTTATTTATGACCTGCGTGTCAACATAAACGTCATGTAATTACTTTACTTTATTGCTAAAGCGTTAGCCATAGTAGTAGAAGTAATAGATGACGAGACAACTTCAAGAAGACACAGTGATGGGGATCATGATGATGGAGATCATGGTGTCATGCCGGTGGCAACGATGATCATGGAGCCACAAAGAAGAAGATCAAAAGCAGCAAATGATATTGGCCATATCATGTCACTATTTGATTGCATGTGATGTTTATCATGTTTTGCATCTTATTTTCTTAGAATGACGGTAGCTTAAATAAGATGATCCGTCGTAATAATTTCAAGAAAGTGTTCCCCCTAACTGTGCACTGTTGCGAAGGTTCGTTGTTTCGAAGCACCACGTGATGATCGGGTGTGATAGATTCTAACGTTCGAATACAACGGGTGTAAGCCAGATTTACACACGCAATACACTTAGGTTGACTTGACGAGCCTAGCATGTACAAACATGGCCTCGGAACACGGAAGACCGAAAGGTCGAGCATGATTCGTATAGAAGATACGATCAACATGAAGATGTTCACCGATGTTGACTAGTTCGTCTCACGTGATGATCGGACACGGCCTAGTTGACTCAGATCATGTTTCACTTAGATGACTAGAGGGATGTCTATCTGAGTGGGAGTTCATTGAATAATTTGATTAGATGAACTTAATTATCATGAACTTAGTCTAAAATCTTTACAATATGTTTTGTAGATCAAATGGCCCACGTTGTCCTCAACTTCAACGCGTTCCTAGAGAAAACCAAGCTGAAAGATGATGGCAGTAACTATACGGACTGGGTCCGGAACCTGAGGATCATCCTCATAGCTGACAAGAAAGATTATGTCCTAGAAGCACCGCTAGGTGACGCACCCATCCCAGAGAACCAAGACGTTATGAACGCTTGGCAGTCACGTGCTGATGATTACTCCCTCGTTCAGTGCAGCATGCTTTACAGCTTAGAACCGGGGCTCCAAAAGCGTTTTGAGAGACACGGAGCATATGAGATGTTCGAAGAGCTGAAAATGGTTTTCCAAGCTCATGCCCGGGTCGAGAGATATGAAGTCTCCGACAAGTTCTTCAGTTGTAAGATGGAGGAAAATAGTTCTGTCAGTGAGCACATACTCAAAATGTCTGGGTTGCATAACCGCTTGACTCAGCTGGGAGTTAATCTCCCAGATGACACGGTCATTGATAGAATCCTTCAGTCGCTTCCACCAAGCTACAAGAGCTTTGTGATGAACTTCAATATGCAGGGGATGGAAAAGACCATTCCTGAGGTATATTCAATGCTGAAATCAGCAGAGGTGGAGATCAAAAAGGAACATCAAGTGTTGATGGTTAATAAAACCACTAAGTTTAAGAAAGGCAAGGGTAAAAAGAACTTCAAGAAGGACGACAAGGGAGTTGCCGCGCCTGGTAAGCAAGCTGCCTGGAAGAAGTCGAAGAATGGACCCAAGCCTGAGACTGAGTGTTTTTATTGCAAGGGAAGTGGTCACTAGAAGCGGAACTGCCCCAAATACTTAGCGGACAAGAAGGCCGGCAACACTAAAGATATATGTGATATACATGTAATTGATGTGTACCTTACCAGTACTCGTAGTAGCTCATGGGTATTTGATACTGGTGTGGTCGCTCACATTTGTAAATCAAAGCAGGAGCTGCGGAATAAGCGGAGACTGGCGAAGGACGAGGTGACGATGCGCGTCGGGAATGGTTCCAAGGTCGATGTGATCGCCGTCGGCATGCTACCTCAACATTTACCTACGGGATTAGTTTTAAACCTCAATAATTGTTATTTAGTGCCAGCTTTGAGCATGAACATTGTATCAGGATCTCGTTTAATTCGAGATGGCTACTCATTTAAATCCGAGAATAATGGTTGTTCTATTTATATGAGAGATGTGTTTTATGGTCATGCCCCGCTGGTGAATGGTTTATTCTTAATGAATCTCGAGCGTAATGTTACACATATTCATAGTGTGAACACCAAAAGATGTAAGGTTGATAATGATAGTCCCACATACTTGTGGCACTGCCGCCTTGGTCACATAGGTTTCAAACGCATGAAGAAGCTCCATGCAGATGGACTTTTGGAGTCTCTTGATTACGAATCATTTGACACGTGCGAACCATGCCTCATGGGTAAAATGACCAAGACTCCGTTCTCAGGAACAATGGAGCGAGCAACCAACTTATTGGAAATCATACATACTGATGTGTGCGGTCCAATGAGTGTTGAGGCTCGCGGTGGCTATCGTTATGTTCTCACCCTCACTGATGACTTGAGTAGATATGGGTATGTCTACTTAATGAAACACAAGTATGAGACCTTTGAAAAGTTCAAGGAATTTTAGAGTGAGGTTGAGAATCAACGTGACAGAAAAATCAAGTTCTTGCGATCAGATCATGGGGAGAATACTTGAGTCACGAATTTGGTACGCACTTAAGGAAATGTGGAATAGTTTCACAACTCACGCCGCCTGGAACACCTCAGCGTAATGGTGTGTCCAAACGTCGTAATCGCACTCTATTGGATATGGTGCGATCTATGATGTCTCTTACTGATCTACCGCTGTCATTTTGGGGCTATGCTTTAGAGACTGCCGCATTCACTTTAAATAGGGCTCCATCGAAATCCGTTGGGACGACACCGTATGAATTATGGTTTGGGAAGAAACCTAAGCTGTCATTTCTAAAAGTTTGGGGATGCGATGCTTATTGAGGGAGTCCTGGATTAGGGGGTGTTCGGATAGCCGGACTATACCTTCAGCCGGACTCCTGGACTATGAAGATACAAGATTGAAGACTTCGTCCCGTGTCCGAAAGGGACTTTCCTTGGCGTGGAAGGCAAGCTTGGCGATACGGATATGCAGATCTCCTACCATTGTAACCGACTTTGTGTAACCCTAACCCTCTCCGGTGTCTATATAAACCGGAGGGTTTTAGTCCGTAGGACAACATACACAACAACAATCATACCATAGGCTAGCTTCTAGGGTTTAGCCTCTCCGATCTCGTGGTAGATCTACTCTTGTACTACCCATATCATCAATATTAATCAAGCAGGACATAGGGTTTTACCTCCATCGAGAGGGCCCGAACCTGGGTAAAACTTCGTGTCCCTTGCCTCCTGTTACCATCCGGCCTAGACGCACAGTTCGGGGACCCCCTACCCGAGATCCGCCAGTTTTGACACCGACATTGGTGCTTTTATTGAGAGTTCCTCTGTGCCGTCGCCATCAGGAAGGATGCCTTGCCCCGTCTTTAAAGACGGCACCGTTGCTAAGGGAGCTTTGGCTGTCGGCCAAACCTTCTGGCTAGGTGGTTTTCTTATGACCGCCTGTTCGGCTTCTGCGCCGACGATGACCTCTTGATCCATCGAAAACAATCTTCATGTCAGCTCGGAACTCGCCGAGCAGTTAGATCCAATGGAGCTTTCCTCAATAAACGAGCTCTTGGATCGCATCGCCGCCCTGGGAGTCGCTACGGATTACGACCAGATTGGGCCTAAACCCAATCTGAGAGAGATTAACTCTCCCCAAGTCCCCCATCACGTTGTTGTGGTAGAGGGACAGTGCGGCGACCCTTCATCTATCTTAAGGACTAGCTACGTCCGGATTCCCGATCCCTCCAAGCCGGATACCGTGAAGGGGAGGATATCACTCAAGACCTGAACTTAGAGTCAGGCGACGGGCTGGATTCATTGGACAGCATCCAGGAATCCAAATTTTCGAGTTCGGAAATTCCTCGGCCTCTGAGCCTCAGATGGGGTGAGGCTTCGGATTTCATTCCGCCCACCCACCCAAACATAAGCGATCTATCCCAAATTAGGCAAGAGCCCGATGAAACAGTACATCATTACTGGGCCAGATTCCTCCTGGTTAAGAACAGGATAAAGGACTGCCGCGAGGAAGACGCAATCTCAATCTTTTGCAATAATTTCATGGACAAGGGAATCCTCAACGCCATAAGTCGCCGTGATATTACACGCTTCGCTGACTTGGCATCCATCGTACGAAAGTACTGTGCGATGGAAAGCGCCTGGAAAACCGAAATAAAATTTTGGGACGATCCGGCCCTGAATACAAACCCAGTCCGAAATAAAAAGGTGCATCATCGCCAGACACCCGGGTCAAACACCAAAAAGCAAAAAACCTCTATAGGGCATGGAACCGTACTGGAAGGGTGGCTTAATGGACCCTGTAAAATTCACAGTACAGAGGACGCTACACCAACTCACAGCCTTAGAGCATGTTGGATACTCCGGCAGGTGGCCAAAATTGGCGAAAATCTCCTAATTCCAGAGGCCACAGAAAGCCACCCCAGAGACACCAATACGGTATTAACTGTCTTTGAGACTTTCGCATCAAATAATATGCGAAAAAGGACACTCCGCAGCCTTGCCAAAGTCTACCAAGTAGCAACAATAAACCCATGGAGTGACACGGCTATTACCTTTAACGCCAGTGATGAACCTAAATTCCGAACAGCCCGAGCACCAGCCGCATTGGTCCTCAGTCCAATAGTGGACGACTTTCGTCTTACCAAGGTACTCATGGACAGTGGCAGCGGATTGAACCTCATTTATGAGGAAACCCTTCAAAAAATGGAAATAGACTGGAACCGCATTGAGCGAAGCAGCACAACCTTTAGAGGAATAATCCCCAGTCGGGAAGCGCGCTGTACAGGTAAAATCACACTAGATGTGGTGTTCGGCATGCCGGATAATTACAGGTCCGAAGAGATCACGTTCCATGTGGCTCCGTTCAGCAGCGGTTATCACGCTCTGCTAGGGCGGGAAGCATTTACAATCTTCCAAGCAATACCCCATTACGGGTACATGAAGCTCAAGTTGCCCGGGCCTAACGGGATCATCACTCTCGCTAGCGATCCGGACATAGCACTCCGCGCCGAAAACAAGACAGCCGCACTGGCCCTCGAGGCACTATCCGAAGCCCTAGCAGCTGAGGAACTGACTACGCTGCGCTCCACGGTGAATAGGGATGATGTGGTACTCGACAAAAGATCCAAGTCCATCTCCTTTAAACCGGCGGACGAAATAGTCAAATTCCAAGTCCATCCAACGGACCCCAATAAAACAGCTTCCATCGGGGCATAGTTAAACCTGATGTAGATGCCGCACTGCGAGAGTTCCTACGAGAGAACTGGGACATTTTTGCCTGGCACCCTTCAGATATGCCAGGAATCCCACGCAGGCTGGCCGAGCACAGCTTAAATATCCAAACAGGATTCAAACCTGTCAAACAAGCTCTTCGGCGTTTTTCCGAACCTAAGAGACAGGCCATGGGAGAGGAGCTAGCAAAGCTATTGGAGGCCGGATTCATCAGAGATATAAAACATCCGGACTGGCTAGCAAACCTGGTGATGGTACCAAAGAAGGACAAATCCCGACGCATGTATGTTGATTTTAAAGACCATAACAAGGCTTGCCCAAAGGATCCCTTCCCCCTCCCCCGCATCGATTAAATTATCGACGCTACCACAGGACACGATTCGTTATGTTTCCTCGACGCATATTCCGGCTACCATCAAATCAAGATGGCAGAATCATACCAAGCCGCAACGGCATTTATCACACCATACGGCCCATTCTGCGTCAACACGATGCCCTTCGGGCTCAAAAACGCCGGCGCAACATATCAGCGCATGATTCAGACATGTCTGGCAAACCAGATCGGCAAAACAGTGGAGGCATATGTAGATGATGTGGTCGTCAAAACAAGACATGTTGAATCTCTAGTAGACGACTTGAGGCTTACATTTGATAACCTCCGCACATACGACATCAAGCTCAACCCGGAAAAATGCGTTTTCGGCGTTCCAGCCGGAAAGCTCTTGGGCTTCATTGTATCTGGTAGAGGAATTGAAGCAAATCCAGCCAAGATCCGAGCTCTGTCGCAACTGGATATCCCAAAGGACCTCAAACAAATACAAAAGTTAACCGGATGCGTGGCGGCTCTAAGCCGCTTTATCTCCCGCTTGGGAGAAAAGGCCCTACCCCTTTACCGCCTCCTTCGGCGCACCGAACACTTCGAATGGACGGATGCAGCCACGGCCGGACTCGACAAAATAAAAGCCATACTGGCAACAAATCTAGTCCTGGCCGTGCCAAACATTGGCAAACCAATGCTATTATACATTGCAGCAACACATCAGGTTGTAAGCGCAGTGCTCATCGTCGAACGAGAAGCGGACGGACACAAATTCCCCCTTAAAAGCCGGTCTATTATGTGTCCACTGTCCTCACTCCCTGCAAATCACGGTACCCGCATTATCAAAAGATTGCGTACGCGGTATTCATGGCATCCCGGAAGCTACGACACTACTTTCAAGAGTGTTCAATAACAGTAGCCTCGGAAGTACCACTTAACGATATTATAAACAACCGTGACGCAACGGGCCGGATTGCAAAATGGGCCATTGAGATCCTCCCATTCGACATAACTTATAAGCCACGGTGAGCCATCAAGTCGCAAGTCTTGGCAAACTTCGTCGTAGAATGGACGGAGGCCGAACTCCCTAAAGAGTACGGCACATATTCAAATTGGATCATGCATTTCGACAGCTCCAAGATGTTGGCCGGACTCGGGGCTGGCGTCGTTTTGACATCCCCCACAGGAGACACAGTTCAATACATACTCCAGATTATGTACACGGACTCCAACAATGCAGCCGAATATGAGGCCCTTTTACATGGTCTCCGGATGGCAGTATCCATGGGCATTCAACGCCTAGAGGTGCGCGGGGACTCGAACCTTGCAATATCCCAAATAAATGGAGACTTCGATGCCAAGGATCCAAAAATGGCAGCTTACCGCAATGTCGTCCTAAAAATGTCAGCTCGGTTCGAGGGGCTTGAATTTCACCATATAGCCCGGGAAAATAATCAGGCGGCAGATGTCCTGGCACGCATCGGCGCAGAATGCGATGTAGTCCCCCCCCCCCCAACATCTTTTTGGAAAAGCTATTCAAGCCATCCGTAGTATGGGAAGGGGAGCCGAACAATAACAGCCCGGACCCAACCGCACTGCCCGACACCGAACATTCTGACACAATCAGAGGCTCTGCCAATGAAATAACACCTTCAGCCCACGTAATAATGGCCATCATCGCCCCGTGGACAGAACCATTCCTCGCCTACCTTACTAGGCAGGAACTCCCCGAGGACCAAAATGAGGCACGCTGCATAGTGCGGCGATCCAAAGCCTACAGAGTCCATGAGGGAGAGCTTTATAAGAAAAGCACTACCGGAGTCCTTCAAAGGTGCATCTCCGAAGAGGAGGGGCGGAACCTCCTGGCTGAAATTCATGCCGGACTCGGCGGTCATCACGCTGCAGCTCGGTCCCTTGTAAGCAAGGCCTTCCGTACAGGCTTTTATTGCCCGACGGCCCGGGTAGATGCTCAGGACTTAGTCCAACGATGCACCGGTTGCCAGCTCTTTACAAACCAAAGCCATATGCCACCCACCGCCCTCCAAACTATCCCCATTACTTGGCCCTTCGCGGTCTGGGGGCTTGACATGGTTGGACCCCTTAAAGGCGGAACCCACAAGCAAAAATACTTACTGGTCATGGTGGATAAGTTCACCAAATGGATAGAAGCCAAGCCTGTTAAGACGGCCGAATCCGGACCGGTGATAGACTTTATATCCGGGGTTGTACACCATTACGGCGTCCCCCACAGCATCATGACTGATAACGGCACGAACTTCACGGCCAACGAGGTAAAACTCTGGTGCAAAAACATGGGCATCAAGCTCGATTATGCTTCCGTCTATCACCCACAAACTAACGGCCAGGTCAAATGTGCAAATGGTCTTATCATGAGCGGCATCAAACCCATATTAGTGCGGTCCCTCAAGGAATCTAACACGCACTGGGTAGAGGAGCTCGACTCCGTACTCTAGGGGCTGCGGACCACGCTGAATCGCACCACCGGATACACACCATTCTTTATGGTGTATGGTGCAGAGGCAGTTTTGCCTTGCGACATAATTCATGACTCACCTCGAGTGCGCATGTACGAAGAAAGAGAAGACGAGCTCGATCGGCAGGACAGTTTGGACGCATTGGAGGAGGAGCGCGGCGTGGCAAAAGTCCGTTCCGCATTCTATCAACAGCAGGCTCGAAGATACCAGAGCAGAGAAGTACGGGCCAAAAATTACAACGTTGGCGAATTAGTTCTATGCCTGCCGGACAAGAAAAAGGACAAACTCAAGCCCAAGTGGGAAGGTCCCTTCATAATTGACCAAGTCCTGACTGGTGGAGCGTACCGCCTGCGAGATGCATCGGATAACCGACTCGAGCCGAACCCATGGAACGCAGCCCGTCTCCGAAGATTCTATGCCTAGCGCCGGACTCTGTGTTCGTCTCCTTCCTCTGTCCATTTTTTATATATACTGTCTGTCTTGCATTTCTCCCCTTCACCCCTTCCTTTCTCTTATAACCTTTAAAGGCTCATCAAATGATGTGCTATTCGCACTCATTAAACCTGGGGGCTTCTTTTAACAGAAGCTTATTTATACGGGCTTCATGCCCAACACATGTGTCACACTTCCGCATGTACCTTTTATTCACCATTATATGCACCGATATGACTTAAGTTTTGGCCAAGCTGGGTTGCCTGGCTCCTATGCTTACCCCTACGTTCCCGATTGTTCGGCTAGGTGGTAAAGGGAGCACCTCTGCGATTGTTACTGCCGGGTCAGCCGGACGTGTACCTCAGACTGGTTGAAGCCGAAAGCTAGCATTCTTAAGGGAATATTCGGTCGTTGAACTAAAGCTGATCCTTTTTATTATATATCTATACGCCCCCAGATGTTTTTCCTGTGTTTCTTTTCGCAGCATAGACATGCACTTTAGGGCATGCCTCCCAGGGAAAGGAACCCCTAATGGAACTATTCTCCCTGGAAGATGTTTCTTACTAACCATGTAATATAACATAACTAGTCGGGCACTTGTCTGTTCACGCACTAATGATTCCTACGCCTGGTCTCCATGCATTCCCCGGTTCCTATATAACCGCATGGGAATTCGGACACACTCCAGACCGTCAGGTCCTGAGGCTGAAGCGAAAAGGTCGGCCATGACAAATGATCTACAATCTGGCTAGAAGGCATTATAAATGTCAATTAACTTACATAGTCATTTTGACTGATTGTATTCCTCTTCAATACCATCTAACAGGCTGTCTAATTTACAGTCCTGCTGGGAATACTTTGCGGCCAACTCTACTTGGCCGTATACTAAGCTTACAGGGATCTCCTTCCCATTGGGCCCTACAGGACCAACCTCGGCCATGTGGTTGGGGTCAGCCTTTGTGTACCGTGTCTTCACCATGGCCCAGGCCTCCCTAGCGCCTTGACGGCAGGCCGATATCTTCCACAATCGGAAGCGCCGCCGTGCTCCCTTTAGCTTCTCCGCAAGCTCTCCAAGACCTTCGGGCATGGAGATGGATGGCCACAGGGCCTGGGCGACGCCTTGCATCGCCTGCCGAACTCGACCGAGCAGTTGCGAGAGCTCGGGAAGAAGGTCTCCCGTAGAACTGGGCATCTCCTCTGCAGGACGACCTGTCAGCACACCTACAGACATTGCTCTGTTAGTCGACTTCCCCGCCGAACTTTCTTTCAAAGGTTCGTTCAAGCACTTACTAAATATGCCGCGCCGAAGCCGCTGATTCTCCTTAACGGAGTCTGACAGCTGGGCACGAACATCTTTCAGCTTGACGCCCAGCTTGGTGTTGGCATCTTGGAGATCGTTCTTCTCCCGCCTCACCTTTGTCAGCACCTTCTCACCAGCCTTTAACTGGCGTAGGAGGTGTTGCCTTTCTGGATTCAATCCGGCGCCATCTGCAATTTCATTTGTCAGATTCGCACCCATGCCGTGCTTCGCAAAATACTTATCTTTCGAAGTGTATATTACCAGAGGGGGTCTCCTTGGGCTCCCCTGCCGCGGCTAGTGCGGCCTCAAGTTGGGCTTTGCACTCTTCCAGCTCCTTGGACAGTAGGGAATTCTTTTCTGTAAGAACCTGCATAACAAATGATCCTTAAATCAGTTATTCTAACTGTTTCAAGTCTCGGGGGCTACTGGTATATATATATAATTACCAAAATTTTCTTACCCGTATGTCTTTTACATATTGCTCCGTGGCTCTGGCTAGACCATTTTGAGCGGCAGGGAGGTACGCATCTCCCGAATTGAAGGCATCTAACGCCCCTTGGGAGAAACAAGCGTCGCGAAGGATTGTCCGGCGACGCCTGTGGTTCATGGCACTCTCCACCTCAGAGTTGGTGGCAGACAACCCGTCCACATCCTCCATCAGAGGAGCGTCTGGCGCGCGCCTTGCGTTCGCCTCCGCCTCCGGACCAGGCTTTGGAGCCTGGCTGGTGGAGGCCAGATTGGCAGCCTCTCCAGATATAGTCTGGCGAGGTCTCTTTGTCCTGAAGAGAGCACGAGTGTCAATGTGCCTCGAAGGTATAACACCTGGGATAAGGGGGGCGCCATACCTTTGCGCTGACGCCTCGGTCCGGACTGCACTTCTTTTCTGCCCACGCGGCCCTGCGGCCCCTCGTTGGCTTGTCGCCGGAGGTTCGGCCTTCCGCCTCAAAAACCTCCCCTGCAAAGTTCGGTTGTAATCAGGAAACTAAAAACACAAGAGGGCGGACACCTATTCAGGGTATTGGGGCTTCGATCTCAGTTACCTGGGAGGCCGGGATTAGCCCCGGGTAATCGGCCGTAATGGCCACCAAGGCGTTGTCCTTGCTCAATTGATGGAACACTCCATCAATCAGCTCCACGGATATGTCTGAATCCTCTTGAGAGGCCGGGTCGAGGGACCGTCTTGGGTCCTCGGGTTGTGGAGGAGGGCTGCTTATTTCCTTAACAGCCCGGCGCAGTTCCTGCGTTGAAGTCATCAGACTAAATATTTAACAATGGGAATACAAAACGGATGGGCACGTAAATGCGACCGCTTACCCAGCTTGGGGGATTGTGCATAGAGAATCCACCCTGTGGGTTGACGCGGAGAAATTCCTCCTCTTCTCCCTTATACAAAGTGGACAAGATCTTTAGTAGAGCGGCAGCTGAATTCGGCCCCTTACGGCCGTAGCGGGTGGCGTCGTCCTCCCCGTTGAAGTCCCACATGGGGTGGCTTCTGTACTAAAGTGGTTGCACCCCCCGCATGATGCATTTGGCCATAACCCCGATCATGGTCAGTCCAGAATGAGCTAACAATCTTATTTGGCCCATCAGGTAGATGATGTCCCTGTCACTTTCCCTCTGAGGGCTCCGTGGACGCCAGCTTAGGCGCTTCTTTAAGGGAGCACTGTCGAACTCAGGTAGGCCAATCCGAACAGGATCCAGCAGTGGGACATCTTCTATATAAAATCATTCCGAAGGCCAGTCTTCAGACGCCTTCTTTGGGGTTCCGGATAGATATCCGGTCCCAGCGATGCGCCACACTTCGGCTCTGCCCACTTGATACATTGATCCCTCCTTAGAGCGGGGCACAAGGCAGAATCACCTTTTCCATAGCCCGAAATGAGCCTCGATACCCAAAAACAGCTCGCAGAGGGCTACGAAGCCCGCGATATGCAATACGGAGGCAGGCGTGAGATTGTGTAGCTGGAGGCCATAGAACTCCAGGGGCCCCCGGAGAAATGGATGGATTGGAAATCTGAGCCCCCTTATTAAATAAGGGACGAGGCACACCCGCTCTCCTTTGGAGGGATTAGGGGCACTCTCCGCTTGCTCTCCGCCATTATAGATGGCAAGGCCGGCTCGAACCGGGACCATATAGGCCGGGGGGAGAAATCCCTTGGTTTGGAGCGTCACTAGCTCGCTATGCGGGATGGAGCATCTCTCCCAATATCCAAGCTGAGGGCTGGAAGGGCGAAAGGAGGAGTTGCGATGGCTGGCCATGGTGGAATGGACCTTTGTCGGATGCGCTCTGATGAACACTCGCGAAGGGGGGAAGATGTGGTTTGGATCTAAGTCCTCGTCCCCTTAAATAGGGCAACTCATTTACGCAGCTAGGGGTGTGAATGTAAAATCACTCAGACTTTTCATATTCGTTTGACACGTGGGAAACGGCCATTATTGGGCGTAGAAGCCAAGGAGCGCAACATCTACAAGGAACCGGACTTTATTCAACAGGTACACGGAATTTGGAGGAGAACCCACCTTGCAATGCCGAAGACAATCTGCGCGCCGGACTCATCGCCATTGAAGCCTGGTTCGGGGGCTACTGAGGGAGTCCTGGATTAGGGGGTGTTCAGATAGCCGGACTATACCTTCAGCCAGACTCCTGGACTATGAAGATACAAGATTGAAGACTTCGTCCCGTGTCCGGAAGGGACTTTCCTTGGCGTGGAAGGCAAGCTTGGCGATACAGATATGTAGATCTCCTACCATTGTAACCGACTTTGTGTAACCCTAACCCTCTCCGGTGTCTATATAAACCAGAGGGTTTTAGTCCATAGGACAACATACACAACAACAATCATACCATAGGCTAGCTTCTAGGGTTTAGCCTCTCCGATCTCGTGGTAGATCTACTCTTGTACTACCCATATCATCAATATTAATCAAGCAGGATGTAGGGTTTTACCTCCATCGAGAGGGCCCGAACCTGGGTAAAACTTCGTGTCCCTTGCCTCCTGTTACCATCCGGCCTAGACGCACAGTTCGGGACCCCCTACCCGAGATCCGCCGGTTTTGACACCGACACTTATGTCAAGAAACTTCAACCTGAAAAGCTCGAACCCAAATCGGAAAAATGTGTCTTCATAGGATACCCTAAAGAAACTATTGGGTATACCTTCTACCTCAGATCTGAAGGCAAGATCTGTGTTGCCAAGAATGGATCCTTTCTAGAGAAAGAGTTTCTCTCGAAAGAAGTAAGTGGGAGGAAAGTAGAACTTGATGAAGTATTACCTCTTGAACCGGAAAGTGGCGCAACTCAAGAAAACGTTCCTGAGGTGCCTGCACCGATTAGAGAGGAAGTTAATGATGATGATCATGAAACTTCAGATCAAGTTGCTACTGAACTTCGTAGGTCCACAAGGACACGTTCCGCACCAGAGTGGTACGACAACCCTGTCTTGGAAATCATGTTGTTAGACAATGGTGAACCTTTGAACTATGAAGAAGCGATGGCGGGCCCAGATTCCAACAAATGGCTGGAAGCCATGAAATCCGAGGTAGGATCCATGTATGAAAACGAAGTATGGACTTTGACTGACTTGCCCGATGATCGGCGAGCCATAGAAAATAAATGGATCTTTAAGAAGAAGACAGACGCGGATGGTAATGTAACCATCTATAAAGCTCGGCTTGTCGCTAAGGGTTATCGACAAGTTCAAGGGGTTGACTATGATGAGACTTTCTCACCCAAAGCGAAGCTGAAGTCCGTCCAAATCATGTTAGCAATTGCCGCATTCTATGATTATGAGATATGGAAATGGACGTCAAAACAGCATTCCTTGATGGTTTCCTTAAGGAAGAATTGTATATGATGCAGCCGGAAGGTTTTGTCGATCCTAAGAATGCTGACAAGGTGTGCAAGCTCCAACGCTCGATCTATGGGCTAGTGCAAGCATCTCAGAGTTGGAACATTCGTTTTGATGAGATGATCAAAGCGTTTGGGTTTACGCAGACTTATGGAGAAGCCTACATTTACAAGAAAGTGAGTGGGAGCTCTGTAGCATTTCTCATATTGTATGTGGATGACATACTGTTGATGGGAAATGATATAGAATTCTTGGAAAGCATAAAGGCCTACTTGAACAAGTGTTTTTCAATGAAGGATCTTGGAGAAGCTGTTTACATATTAGGCATCAAGATCTATAGAGATAGATCGAGACGCCTCATTGGTCTTTCACAGAGTACATACCTTGACAAGATATTGAAGAAGTTCAATATGGATCAGTCAAAGAAGGGGTTCTTGCATGTATTGCAAGGTACGAGATTGAGCACGGCTCAATGCCCGACCACGGCAGAAGATAGAGAAAAGATGAGTGTCGTCCCCTATGCCTTGGCCATAGGGTCTATCATGTATGCTATGCTATGTACCAAACCTGATGCAAACCTTGCCGTAAGTTTGGTAGGAAGGTACCAAAGTAATCACGGCATGGAACACTGGACAGCGGTCAAGAATATCCTGAAGTACCTGAAGAGTACTAAGGATATGTTTCTCGTTTATGGAGGTGACGAAGAGCTCGTCGTAAAGGGTTACATCGATGCTAGCTTCGACACAGATCTGGATGACTCTAAGTCACAAACCGGATACGTGTATATTTTGAATGGTGGGGCAGTAAGCTGGTGCAGTTGTAAGCAAAGCGTTGTGGCGGGATCTACATGTGAAGCGGAGTACATGGCAGCCTCGGAGGTAGCACAAGAAGCAATCTGGATGAAGGAGTTCATTACCGACCTAGGAGTCATACCCAATGTGTCGGGCCCGATGACTCTGTTCTGTGACAACACTGGAGCTATTGCCCTTGCCAAGGAGCCCAGGTTTCATAGGAAGACCAGGCATATCAAGCGTGGCTTCAACTCCATTCGTGAAAGTGTTCAAAATGGAGACATAGATATTTGTAAAGTACATACGGACCTGAATGTGGCAGATCCATTGACTAAACCTCTCCCTAGAGCAAAACATGATCAACACCAGAACTGCATGGGTGTTCGATTCATCACAATGTAACTAGGTTAATTGACTCTAATGCAAGTGGGAGACTATTGGAAATATGCCCTAGAGGCAATAATAAAATGGTTATTATTATATTTCCTTGTTCATGATAATTGTCTATTATTCATGCTATAATTGTGTTATCCGGAAATCGTAATACATGTGTGAATACATAGACCACGACACGTCCCTAGTGAGCCTCTAGTTGACTAGCTCGTTGATCAAAAGATAGTCATGGTTTCCTGACTATGGACATTGGATGTCATTGATAACGGGATCACATCATTAGGAGAATGATGTGATGGACAAGACCCAATCCTAAGCATAGCTTAAAGATCGTGTAGTTCGTTTGCTATAGCTTTTCCAAATGTCAAGTATCATTTCCTTAGACCATGAGATTGTGCAACTCCCGGATATCGTAGGAGTGCTTTGGGTGTACCAAACGTCACAACGTAACTGGGTGACTATAAAGGTGCACTACGGGTATCTCCGAAAGTGTCTGTTGGGTTGGCACGAATCGAGACTGGGATTTGTCACTCCGTATGACGGAGAGGTATCTCTAGGCCCACTCGGTAATGCATCATCATAATGAGCTCAATGTGACCAAGTGGTTGATCACGGGATCATGCATTACGGTACGAGTAAAGTGACTTGCCGGCAACGAGATTGAACGAGGTATTGGGATACCGACGATCGAGTCTCGGGCAAGTAACGTACCGATTGACAAAGGGAATTGTATACGGGATTGATTGAATCCTCGACGTCATGGTTCATCCAGTGAGATCATCGAGGAGCATGTGGGAGCCAACATGGGTATCCAGATCCCGCTGTTGGTTATTGACCGGAGAGTTGTCTCGGTCATGTCTGCGTGTCTCCCAAACCCGTAGGGTCTACACACTTAAGGTTCGGTGACGCTAGGGTTGTTGAGATATTAGTATACGGTAACCCGAAAGTTGTTAGGAGTCCCGGATGAGATCCCGGACGTCACGAGGAGTTCCAGACTGGTCCGGAGGTGAAGATTTATATATAGGAAGTCAAGTTTCGGCCATCGGGAAAGTTTCGGGGGTAATCGGTATTGTACCGGGACCACCGGAAGGGTCCCGGGGGTCCACCGGGTGGGGCCACCAATCTAGGAGGGCCCCATGGGCTGAAGTGGGAGGGGAACCAGCCCCTAGTGGGCTGGTGCACCCCCCTTGGGCCTTCCCATGCGCCTAGGGTTGGAAACCCTAGGGGTGGGGGGCGCCCCACTTGGCTTGGGGGGCACTCCACCCCCCTTGGCCGCCGCCCCCCTTTGATATTGCATCTCCTAGGGCCGGCGCCCCCTAGGGGTCCTATATATAGTGGGAGTGAGGGAGGGCAGCCGCACCCTAGCCCCCGGCGCCTCCCTCTCCCTCCCGTGACACCTCTCCCTCTCGCTAAGCTTGGCGAAGCCCTGCCGAGATCATCGTTGCTTCCACCACCACGCCGTCGTGCTGCTAGATCTCCATCAACCTCTCCTTCCCCCTTGCTGGATCAAGTTGGAGGAGACATCTTCCCAACCATACGTGTGTTGAACATGGAGGTGCCGTCCGTTCGGCGCTAGGTCATCGGTGATTTGGATCATGACGAGTACGACTCCATCAACCCTGTTCTCTTGAATGCTTCCGCTCGCGATCTACAAGGGTATGTAGATGCACTCCCCTCTCCCTCATTGCTAGACGACTCCATAGATTGATCTTGGTGATGCGTAGAAATTTTTAAAATTCTGCTACGTTCCCCAACATAATGCTCTATTGAATGATGATCATCACACTTCTATTTATTTACAGCTCAATGATTACAATTCGATACTAGAACAAAGATGGCTCAATATGAATGCCTCCGGCGGTGTACCGGGATATGCAATGACTCAAGAGTGACATGTATGGAAGAATTATGAACGTTGGCTTTGCCACAAATACGATGTCAACTACATGATCATGCTGAGCAATATGACAATGATGAATGTGTCATGATAAACTGGATGGTGGAAAGTTCCATGGCAATATATCTCGGAATGGCTATGGAAATGCCATAATAGGTAGGTATGGTGGCTGTTTTGAGGAAGGTATATGGTGGGTTTATGGTACCGGCGAAAGTTGCGCGTTACTAGAGAGGCTAGCAATGGTGGAAGGGTGAGAGTGCATATAATCCATGGACTCAACATTAGTCATAAAGAACTCATATACTTATTGCAAAAATCTAGAAGTTATCAAAGCAAAGTATTACGCGCATGCTCCTAGGGGGACAGATTGGTAGGAAAAGACCATCGCTCGTCCCCGACCGCCACTCATAAGGAAGACAATCAATAAATAAATCATGCTCCGACTTCATCACATAACGGTTCACCATACGTGCATGCTACGGGAATCACAAACTTCAACACAAGTATTTCTCAAATTCATAACTACTCAACTAGCATGACTCTAATATTACCATCCTCATATCTCAAAACAATCATCAAGTATCAAACTTCTCTTAGTATTCAACACACTCATAAGAGAATTTTATTATTAATCTTGTATACCTAGCATATTAGGATTTAAGCAAATTACCATGCTATTTAAGACTCTCAAGATAATATAAGTGAAGCATGAGAGTTCATCTATTTCTTCAAAATAAAACTACGACCATTATTGGTGTCAAAACCGGGGGATCTCGGGTAGGGGGTCCCGAACTGTGCATCTAGGCCGGATGGTAACAGGAGGCAAGGGACACAAAGTTTTACCCAGGTTCGGGCCCTCTCGATGGAGGTAAAACCCTACGTCCTGCTTGATTAATATTGATGATGTGGGTAGTACAAGAGTAGATCTACCACGAGATCGGAGAGGCTAAACCCTAGAAGCTAGCCTATGGTATGATTGTTGTTGTGTATATGTTATCCTACGGACTAAAACCCTCCGGTTTATATAGACACCGGAGAGGGTTAGGGTTACACAAAGTCGGTTACAATGGTAGGAGATCTACATATCCGTATCGCCAAGCTTGCCTTCCACGCCAAGGAAAGTCCCTTCCGGACACGGGACGAAGTCTTCAATCTTGTATCTTCATAGTCCAAGAGTCCAGCTGAAGGTATAGTCCGGCTATCCAAACACCCCCTAATCCAGGACTCCCTCAGTAGCCCCTGAACCAGGCTTCAATGATGACGAGTCCGGCGTGCAGATTGTCTTCGGCATTGCCAGGCGGGTTCCTCCTCCAAGTACTTCATAGAAGATTTTGAACACGAAGATAGTGTTCGGCTCTGCAAAATAAGTTTCCACATATTGCCATAGAGAGAATAACATTTACACAAATCTAATCTGGTGACGTATTCCGTAGTGTGACAGACCATGGCCAAGCCTTTATCCGAGTCGTTTCATTATCCCACCTCAGCGCGTCATGCGAGGCGGTTTCCTTGGCACGTCTTGTTAAAGCAGAGATCTTGTCCCCTTATTCCGAGATTCTCATCAATACGGGCGTGGGTAACCCAACCACGCCATTGATTATGGCGCTTGGAGATAAGCGAGTTTTACTAGGCTGGTGGGGACACGTAGTTGCGTCCACCCATATAAGGGGATAAGGATCCACCTTTTCACCTACGCCTTCTTCCTCCCTTGCTTATCCATTCTCACGCACTTGAGCTCCAGCGCCCAAGCCCGCACTCCCCACCTCAACCTTCTCCAGCCATGTCCGGAGCAGGAGGCAAGTGGATGGTCTCCTCCGTCACGGAGGGACACATCAAAAAACTGAGGAAGGCCGGATACTTGTCTAACGACGTCGCGTACCGGCTTCCTGAAAAGGGGCAGCTCCTCCCCACCCCAAGGCCCCATGAGAGGGTAGTGTTCCTTCCCCACTTCCTCCGTGGACTGGCCTTTCCGATCCACCCATTCGTCCGGGGGCTCATGTTCTACTACGGCCTGGATTTCCATGATCTGGCCCCGAACTTCATGCTCAACATCTCGGCGTTTATCGTCGTGTGCGAGGCTTTCCTCTCCATCCGCCCCCATTTAGGCCTATGGCTCAAGACTTTCAACGTCAAGCCGAAGGTGGTGCGCGGCAACCAGGCGGAGTGCGGAGGCGTCATGGTGGGCAAGATGCCCAACGTCTTATGGCTCGAGGGCTCCTTTGTGGAGACCCTGAAGGGGTGGCAATCGGGGTGGTTTTACATCACCGAGCTGTGCGACCCTGAGTGGGTCGCAGCCCCTGAGTTCCGGTCCGGACCCCCAACGCGGCTCACGTCCTGGAAAGAGACGGGCCTGTCGTGGGGCAACAAAGGAGAGGTGACTGGACTGCAAACATGCATCCAAACCCTGGTGGACAAGCAGCTCAAGCTTGTCAACGTAGTCCAGGTTATGCTCATCCGCCTGATCCTCCCGTGTCAACAACGGGCCTTCAATCTGTGGGAGTTCAACCCAGCGCAACACCGAACTCTGAGCAGGCTCTTCGACACTACGTACGAAGTTGCCTGGAAGGTGCTTTTCAAGGGCGCTGAGGCTCCCGCATCCGCCACCGAGGATCGCGGAGTCAGCGCGCAGCGTCACGCTAGCGCGGTAAGTTGTTTGTACCTTTTACAGGGTATTAGTTTTCCATAGTTTAACTCAATGTGGGATCTAAGCTCCCTTACCTTTGACAAAGTTGGAAGGCGAAGTCCGGACAGATCGACTGTCCGGCTCCCTTGCCCGAAGACCCAGCTGATGCCCGCTTGGCGAAGCTGCTGGTTCCGGCACCCTATGTGGTGCCGGAGAAGAAGGCCACGAAGAAGGCCACGGGGACTCGAAAGAGTGCCCGGCGCCAGGAGGTGTCGGGTTCATCACCCGACGGCTCCGAGGCGCATTCCTCCCGTGAAGACGAGGAGGAAGAAGAAGAGACCTCTCCCCCTCCAGCGGGAGGAGAGAAGAAAAGGAAGGCCGCCCTCTCTGGGGAGGCCGGAGGGTCCAAGAAGGGGAGAACCCTTCCCCGGACTACTCCACCGACGCCGACGACGGCGGAGAAGAGTGGCCGCTCAGGGCCAAGCCCCTGGCGAAATCGTAAGTATCCGGATACCAGAGTAATTCATAGTATTCCTTTATTGCACAGCTTTCCCTTATGTCGAATATGATTATGCAGCCCACCCAAAGACCGGCTCGACGCATCGTCGAGCGGTTCACTGGACTCGTCGGATGTGAATTCGCTTCCGACGGCTTCCTCCCCCGCCCTACGGACGACGCCGAAGTGTTGTCTCAACAGGTTCCAAGCCGGGAGGAGGTGGTCCTGGAGGCGCCGCAAGGCGACCTCCCGGACTCCAGGAGTAAAGGGGATAAAACCCCCCAGGGCTCCAAGTCCGGCTCTAGGCCGGACACCGCTCCGGAACCTTCAAAGGTTCCAGAGTCCGGCGGGGGACCTCCTTCCAAGAGGAGCAAGCCCACCGTGCCGGTGACCCCCGTCCAACCGGAGGCGCCGGACAATCTGTTGGAGGCGCTCCAAGGCGCCTCCATCGACGAGGAGCACCGCACCATTATGAGTGCGGTGGTCCAGAAGGTTCAGTCCGCCAAGAGCGGACTGACTGAAGCTTGTACTAGCCTTTTAACAGGCTTTGAGGTAAGTAAAGAATGTGTAAATAATATTACCGCATAGACAGTAGCCCCTGATGCTCTGTTTGGCGTTCGGGAAGAAAAGCCGAATAGAGGATCAAATAAAATTCGCAGGAGTCTAACAAAAAGGAGTCAATATGCGTATGCAGGCTTCTCTGCTTGCGTCCGCCGCACTGACTGCGGAAGTGGACACGCTAAAGCAGAACCTCGAGCGGTCCGAGCAAGAGCTCGGGCGTGCCAAGAAGCAGCTCGAGGACAATGAAGGTAAGAAATACCTTGTTTAAATATATATAAAAAGGTGCAATTGCAAAAAATGACAGGATTATCGTGGCTATTGTAGGGGCCACGTCTGAGGTGGCGACCCTTAAGCAAGCGCTGGTCGAGGCCGAGAAGAGGGCGGCCACGGAGCGCACCGAGCGGGAGAAGTACGAGGCCCAGGTTGGCAAGGTGCAGCAAGAGCTCCAGGTTCTCATGAAAAAACATGAGAGTTTGGAGCTTGACTCAAAGACGCGAGCGTCCGAGCTCGCGGCGGCTATTGAAAATGCCAAGTCTGCCAAGGCCGAATCCCAGAAGACCCTCCAGGAGTTGGATGAGGTGAAGAAGATAGCGGCGGGTAAGGCATTCTTTATGCAAAGCAAACACATAAACGTGAGTTACTTGTTACTTACCCGAATCCGGAGCTCTCCAGGAGCGTTCGCAGATCTTCCCCGGAGTGTGTCCGATGCCGCCGCATTCTATCGAGCCGAGGAGGGCAGCTCGACAGAGAAGGTGTTCTGGTCTCAGTATGCTGAGGCCGGACACCCCGTGCCCCTGAGCGACCAGCTGAAGCAACTGGTCGAGCTCCACAAGGCGGCCGAACAGGCCATGAAGGGCCTCATAGTTCGGCTGTGGCCTGGAGAGGCTCTGCCTGGGAGCTATTTCGGGCTGGTGCGGCGGCTGGTGGAGGCCTGTCCAAGGCTCGAAGTCATCAAGCGCTCCGTCTGCATTGAAGGTGCCCGTAGGGCCCTTGCCTGTGCTAAGGTGCACTGGGGCAAGCTGGATGCTGGGAAGCTTGTGAAGGACGGGCCACCGCCGGGGAAAGAGCGTCGCAAGCCCGAGAATTATTATAAGGATATTCTGAAGGGTGCCTGCCTTGTGGTGGATGAATGTTCTAGGGATGTAATTTTTGAGTGAAACTTGCTCGTTTTGTCCTGTGCGCTGAAAACTTGTTCATATGCGCTAAGCAATGCTGTTGGAATTTAAAATATTACCTTCTGTGCGGCTATTTATCAATTCTGAGAGATGGCGAGTCGTCGGCTTCTGCCCCGTGCCGCTAGTGCTGGGGTGTTCGGGGATAAACCTGAGCGCTCTTTTCCCCATGTTTGGGTCCTTTGAGGGAGGCGCTCAGCCCAACGAACAAGGCAATCGGACTATAATGCGTGAACACTCTCACTTAGCCATAGAATTCTATAATTTTAAATTTCGGCGAAGCCCCTGGTATTCGGAAGACCGAGTTCGGGGCGCTATCCACGCCTTGGCCGGACAGAGCCGGCTCCTCGCTCTAAGCGGCATAAGTCTTTAGGGACTCGAGAAACCTCTCGAACAGCGACTAGCTCTCGCTTCATCATGACAGTCAGTTTTAGCTTTCTCCACTGAGGTGCTCGACCAAGCTCAACTGGGGCACAATCGCAGTGGTTCTCCTAGTGCTACCTTAGCCGATATAGCGGAACGTAAGGCACCAAAACATAGGAGCCGGGCAAACCCAACTATTGACCCAAGACATGATTCGGAGCCGATGCATATAATGCTATAAGTTCGGGGTGCCGCACTTGTTAAAGTGTTCGGACTTCTCACACCATATTGAGGGGTACTAAAGCCCCTGGCGTATTTTGGCCGTACCAAAGTGTACGGGTGCAACATGTCGTTAAGGAACATATATTAAAAAAGAGTAATGCAAAAATAGACAAAAGCTATGCATTGTTTATTAAAAAGGGCTGCGATCAAAGCAGAACGATACAAATAATGCGATAAGCAAAAGGTTGGACTATTTAACATGTCCGTTCCAGGGGCAGGCTGCGGAATGGTATGCGAAACAGGTATACTGCTCGTGATAGAGACCACCTGGGAGTTCCGTAATGCGGCGTGGCTTGTCTGCTTCCCTGGTTCTTGCATCGTTTGTGCGGCAATTGAACTGCCGAACAGGCCTTCCGAAGAATGGAGTCCTGAAAGTAAGAGAAAATTAAAAAATCGGCAGCCCCTGGTGCGGTTTAAGCCGTGTTTCGGGCGTGCCGTGATGGTGCCCCTCCCCCTGTACCCATGGTATTTCTAGAGCGTAGTTATGTATGCGAAGCACTGGCGTCGCCTTTTTGCGAGGGCTGAGGTTGGGGCCGCATTGCTACGCCTGCTCGGATCGTGCCAGGCGGTCTTGTTGTAGGTTACTCCGGGCGCGCTTGACGGTGTCCGGTCGTTTAATGGCCGGACTGGAGAACTGCCTGGAGAGGCTGCTTTGTACTTCCGCTGCAAGGGCCGCCGTGTGCTCCTCCGTTCGGAGGGAGCGTTCGGTGTTTCCATTGACCGTAATTACTCCTCGAGGGCCTGGCATTTTGAGCTTAAGGTATGCGTAGTGCGGTACCGCATTGAACTTGGCGAATGCGGTTCGCCCGAGCAGTGCGTGATAGCCACTGCGGAATGGGACTATGTCGAAGATTAACTCCTCGCTTCGGAAATTATCCGGAGATCCGAAGACCACTTCAAGTGTGACTGAGCCTGTACAGTTGGCCTCTACACCTGGAATTACGCCTTTAAAGGTCGTTTTGGTGGGCTTAATCCTCGAGGGATCTATGCCCATTTTCCGCACTGTATCCTGGTAAAGCAGGTTCAGGCTGCTGCCGCCGTCCATAAGGACTCTAGTGAGATGAAATCCATCAATAATTGGGTCTAGAACCAATGCGGCGAATCCGCCATGACGGATGCTAGTGGGGTGGTCCCTTAGATCAAAGGTGATCGGACAGGAGGACCATGGGTTGAACTTTGGGGCGACTGGCTCTACCGCGTATATGTCCCTTAACGCGCGCTTCCGCTCCCTCTTGGGGACGTGGGTTGCGTATATCATGTTCACCATCCGCACTTGTGGGGGAAAACCCTTCTGTCCACTGTTGTTCGGCGGCCGGGGCTCTTCGTCATCATCGCTATGCAGCCCCTTGTCTTTGTTTTCGGCATTTAACTTGCCTGCCTGCTTGAACACCCAACAATCCCTGTTGGTGTGATTGGCCGGCTTTTCGGGGGTGCCATGTATCTGGCACAAGTGGTCGAGTATTCGGTCCAAACTGGACGGGCCCCTAGGATTCCTTTTGAATGGCTTTTTCCGCTGACCGGATTTAGAGCCTCTGAATCTGGCATTAACTGTTGTATCCTCAGCATTGTCGCTGTTAATGCGGCGCTTCTGCTTGTTGTGACGCGACCTGCCACTACTGTCACTGGTATCCGAATTACCAGGGTTCTTGGTCATATTGTTGCTACGAGCGAGCCAGCTGTCTTCTCCCGCACAAAAGCGGGTCATGAGTGTCGTGAGTGCTGCCATAGACTTTGGCTTTTCCTGTCCTAGGTGCCGAGCAAGCCACTCGTCGCGGATATTGGGCTTGAAGGTTGCTAGGGCCTCTGCGTCCGGACAGTCAACTATTTGATTTTTCTTTGTTAGGAACCGTGTCCAGAATTGCCTGGCCGATTCCTCTGGCTGCTGAATTACGTGGCTTAGGTCATCGGCGTCTGGTGGTCACACATAAGTGCCCTGGAAATTGTTGAGGAATGCGGCTTCCAGGTCCTCCCAACAACTAATTGATCCTGCTGGCAAGCTGTTAAGCCAATGCCGAGCTGGTCCTTTAAGCTTGAGTGGGAGGTATTTAATGGTGTGGAGATCATCGCCGCGGGCCATGTGGATATGAAGGAGATAATCCTCGATCCATACCGCAGGATCTGTTGTGCCATCATATGATTCGATGTTTACGGGTTTGAAACCCTCGGGGATTTGATGATCCATTACTTCGTCTATGAAGCATAGTGGGTGTGCGGCGCCTCTGTACTGGGCTATATCACGACGTAGCTCCAATGAGCTTTGTCTACTGTGTTCGGCCCTACCGAATTTATGTCTGGCGTGACGGTTATTGTCTCGAGTCGTGGGGCGCCCACGTGATCCGTAGATCGATCTTGTTTGCCTTGCCTTGTCCTCCAACATATCTCGCAGGTCTTGCGCATTTTCCCGTGCCTTGGTACGGGGTGCGGCTTGAGTGGAGGACCGAGAGGCCTCTCTGTCGCGGCCACGAGGTGGCAGGTCGGCCGTGTCAAGTGCTTCCTCCTCTAATCGGGGTAGCAACCTGCGCTTTGGGTAGCTCTTGGAGGGGCGTTCGAGTTTATGCTCTTCGGCCGCAAGGACTTCAGTCCATCTGTCGACTAGCAAATCTTGATCAGATGTAAGCTGTTGCTATTTTTTCTTGAGGCTTCTTTCCGTGGCCATAAGCCTGCGTTGAAAACGCTCTTGCTCGACGAGATCCTCTAGCACGACGAATTCATCGTCGTCGAGGCTTGCCTCGTCTTCGGAGGGAGGCATATGATTATCTTTCTCGACCTCTCTGTCTGCTGCTCTCTCATGAGGGCTGGTTTCTCCATCCTCCTGTGCTGAATCTTGCTGGAGGGGGTTTTCTTCGGCACTCTCCGGAGTAATTATTATCTCCCATGCTGGAATCGCCGTATTTGTTTTGGCGGGATTTTGAGCGGCGCTGCTGACGCCGGCGCTTAGGCTATTTCTTGGAGGGGTCATCCTCCGTTGTTCCATCGCCATCTCCTTCTTTTGGGGTGTCCACCATGTATATGTCATATGACGAGGTGGCTTTCCAGGGCCCGATAGGCGCTGGTTCTTCATCGTCTCCTACATCGGCGTCCATACCGTCGATGTCTTCGGAGTCGAAGTCGAGCATGTCGGTTAAATCGTCGACAGTGGCTACAAAGTGGGTGGTGGGTGGGCTTTGAATTTCTTCATCGTCCGTATCCCAACAGCTCTCCTGATAAAGAGAGAGACTTTAGTGTCTTCAAAATATCGCCGAAAGGCGAGTGCTGAAAGATGTCCGCGGCAATAAACTCCATGATCGGCGCCCAATCAGATTCGATCGGCAGGGGCGCGGAGGGTTCGGAGTCCGGAGAGGAGTCCGGCTCCTTGGAGTCACGAGTCTCGCGGAGTGCGGGGCTGGTGTTCGGCTCGATCGCCGTTGGGATCGCAGCCCCCGAGGCGGCGTCCAACCGCCCATCCTCGATCGGCGCAGTTGGCTCCGAATTAAGGGTCGAAGCCGATGCGGGTGCGGCCTCTAGGGCACTGTTCGGCGGTAGAGCTAGATCATGCTCGTCGTGACAGTGCGGCGCGCTCGGCAGTGGCTCGAATCCGTCAAAGATCAAGTCCCCGCGGATGTCAGCCGTGTAGTTTAAACTTCCAAATCTGACCTGACGGCCAGGGGCGTAGCTTTCGATCTGCTCCAGATGGCCAAGTGAATTGGCCCGCAGTGCGAAGCCGCCGAAGACGAAGATCTGTCCGGGGAGGAAGGTCTCACCCTGGACTGCATCGCTATTGATGATCGTAGGATCCATCAAGCCTAACGGCGACGACATAGAGGAACTCTCAATGAAAGCACCAATGTCGGTGTCAAAACCGGCGGATCTCGGGTAGGGGGTCCCGAACTGTGCGTCTAGGCCGGATGGTAACAGGTGGCAAGGGACACGAAGTTTTACCCAGGTTCGGGCCCTCTCGATGGAGGTAAAACCCTACGTCCTGCTTGATTAATATTGATGATATGGGTAGTACAAGAGTAGATCTACCACGAGATCGGAGAGGCTAAACCCTAGAAGCTAGCCTATGGTATGATTGTTGTTGTGTATATGTTCTCCTACGGACTAAAACCCTCTGGTTTATATAGACACCGAAGAAGGTTAGGGTTACACAAAGTCGGTTACAATGGTAGGAGATCTACATATCCGTATCTCCAAGCTTGCCTTCCACGCCAAGGAAAGTCCCTTCCGGACACGGGACGAAGTCTTCATTCTTGTATCTTCATAGTCCAAGAGTCCGGCTGAAGGTATAGTCTGGCTATCCGAACACCCCCTAATCCAGGACTCCCTCAACCATGCTCTAAAAGATATAAGTGAAGCATTAGAGAAAATGACAAACTACTCCGAAAGATATAAGTGAAGATCAATGAGTAGTCGAATAATTATGCAACTATGTGAAGACTCTCTAACATTTAATAATTTCAGATCTTGATACTTTATTCAAACAGCAATCAAAGCTAAAGAAAATGACATATAAGAATAGCAAACATCATGTGAAGAAGCAAAAACTTAGGATCAACCGATACTAACCGATAGTTGTTGAAGAAGAAAGGTGGGATGCCAACCGGGGCATCCCCAAGCTTAGACGCTTGAGACTTCTCGAAATATTATCTTGGGGTGCCTTGGGCATTGCTTGAGCTTTTGTGTCTCCTTAATTCCTCTCATATCACGGTCTCCCCAAATCTCAAAAGCTTTATCCACACAAAACTCATCAAGGACTCGTGAGATAAGTTAGCATAAACCATTGCAAAAACCTTATCATACTCTATGTCACATCCCTAGTTCTGGTATGGTCTTAGGCTTGCTTTGTGCATCATGTTTAAATTTCAAATGAAATTGAAATGGGGATATTTCAAACCCTGGCACCAAAGCAAATTCAAATAGGTTCAACTTTAAAATGGATTTTCAATGAACCCAAAATGCTATTCAAAAATGTTCATGCTCTTTGGGATAATGTTGGAAACAACAACCAGAGGTGATGCACATTTTTGCTACACATCTTGGATTTTTGAATCAATGCATAAATATTTGATTTGGAGCTATTTAAATTATATAAATATTTTAATGGCTCCAAAAATGTTGGGAATTGGTGAGGGCCTCTAAAATATTATATCTAGATGCCACAATTATTTTCAGCATTTATGGAAATGTTCTAAATTTCTTTTGGATACAAAACAAATGTCAGAAATAGAAAAAGAAAACAGGAAATAAGAAAAACACCTACCCAGGCCACTTACCTGGCGGCCCACTGGCCGGCCCAGCCCACCTGGCGGCTTGCCAGTCATCTTCAACATCTGCCAGTAGGCAGAGGGAGAGACCTCGCACGCGGCCAAGCGCGCCACCTCCTGCTTCGCGCTGGCTATCCTCCCCCGAGTCCACCTGCACGCCCAGGAGATGAGGACGACCCCCTCTCACTTTCCCCTCCTTCCTCTGCCTCGTCCCCTTCCTCTGGCCCCTCTTCCTCGCGTCGCCGAGCACACCCGAGACCGCCGCTCGCCGTAGACATGGCCACCAGCCACTCCACTACCTGCCGATGAGACCTCGAGCTCCGCGTTGTCGTCTTCTTCATCCATGCCAAGCCAAGCAACCGTGGAAGTACCACAACATCATCCCCAACGTCTTCTTCAACCTCGGTGCCCGGAGATCCTCGGCGTTGATTCGCTGCCAACCGGTCGTCCCCGCGCCCGCCGACCCCTCCGGTAGCCTCTCTGTGAGCTTCCGCGTCGAACCCGTCTCATCCCTCTCTCGTTTATGCTCGCTAGCTCCGGTCCCCACCATGCCGTGAGCTCACCGCCGGCGTCCTCTTCGCCGCCGGCGCTTTAGTTCGCGGTAGTTGCACCCGAGCGCACGGTCGTGCTCCTGGTTACGCCAGGAAGCCGTAGACAACCCCAGTCGGGCTCCTCGTGCTCCGTAGCCCCGTGCCTATGCACCACCGAACTCCGGCCGCCGCCTCCATGGTCGTGGCCATCGTTTCCTGCGACCCCGCGGCCTCCCGAGCAGCCAGCTAGATGCGGGCGTGTGCGGGCTATCTTCTGGTGGCCTTCGCGCGTCCACCCGCCGCCTGTAGCGCATTCCGGTGAAGCACCACCGCGCAGTTTGGTCGTCACCGGCCGAACTCCGGCGAGGCTGATGTGGCAGCTTAATTAGCGCTAATTCCACAGCCTAATCCCCCCCCTGAGACTGACAGTGGGCCCCAGAGCCAAGTCAAACCCTGGTCAGTGTGGGTTTGACCCGGGGTTAACCCCAGTGTCACTGACGTGTGGCCCCCACACGTCAGGTTTGACCTGGTCAGACCTGCTAACGCCTCTGTGATGTCACGCTGACGCAGTAATTGTTTTTCTGGATTTTAAATAATTCAGAGAATTTCAGAAAATAGTTAAAACTTCTAAAAATCATAGAAATTAAACCGTAGCTCAGAATGAACTAAATTATATATGAAAAATCATCAAAAAATGCAAGAAATCCATTTATGCTAGTTTCATGCATGAAAAACCAACTTATACTTGCTGTATAAGTGAAAATGTAATAATGGCATGTTATATACTTAAATTGGGGTTTGCATATGAACCCTTGGTTCATATGGACTTCAACCAAATTGATGCTAGATGCATTAGGGAAAACCATAGCATCTTTGAAATGTCATCTTCATGCATCATATTGTTGCATATGGTTGTTTATTGATTGCCGGCACCGTCCCCTCTTGATAGGTTCTACTCCGGAAGGTGTCCCGAGTACCTGTCTGAGGAGCAGTGTTTCTTCGTGGATCTATCAGGCAAGCAAACCCCCTTGAGCATCTCGATAAATCCCACTCTCTCGCTCCTGCTCCTTATACTGCATTAGGATAACAACGATTCAAACTGCTACTTTCTGCTGCGGTAGTTGAACCCATTCCTCTGCATGACCTGTCATTGCCACAGTAAATAGTTGAAACCCACTAGCATGAGTAGGAGTTGCTTGAGCCTTGATGTGCCTGCTCATCCATGCTTGTTTTCTTTATGCCAGCTATGCTTAGAGTTGTGTCAGGTCTGATTCATCGGGAATGAATCGGAGTGGTGAACATGTCCTACCGGTAAAGGCTAAGTGTGTGAACACGTTTTGGTAAAGGTAGCGATGAGAGGCCATGTAGGAGTACATGGTGGGTTGTCTCATTTGAGTCGTCCCTAAGCACTGAGTTCTGTGTATGTTATCCAAGTCCAGTTACTACCACACATTGGGTTCCGGTTATCCGGCCCCTCAAGGCTTATTAATCCACTTGATCTCTGTCCAGGAGTTGCAACTAGTTTCTGGCGTTTGTAGGTAGTGCTACTTGTCTACCAGGTGGTGTCTGACGGGACGGGCTTGGGACAGACTAGGCACCGTGGCACGGTGTACCAAGTGGCACCCGGATGGTGGGCTTGGGAACCATGCACACATCGTTTGGGGCCGTGAGCGACACCCTGGCCGGATCTCCTTGCGGATGGAACCCGAATAGGCGATAAACCTGGACGAGAGACTTGTGTGGTTAGTCAGGTCGTGGCCGACACCCTCGCCCGGCTTCCGCTTGAAGATTGCCGAGGTACATGACGTGTACAGGGCTATAAGTGGCGAGAGCGTGTGTGAAGAAGTACACCCCTGCAGGGTCAATATTATCTATTCGAATAGCCGTTTCCTCGGATATGGAAACTTGGAGGACTTATGTAGTACATAGACAACTTGAAGTGGATACTTTAAAATCCGCAAGATAAGCGTGAGTGCTATGGATGGCCTTCTCGTAGGAAGACGGGAACGGATCCATAGTGGAGTATTGATATGGTGAACATGTGGACTCGTGTGCGTCTTCTCACCTCAAAGAAGTTTCTGATACTCATAGTATAGATTAGCCACTGAGTCAAAGCTGGCTTGCTGCTGTTAAAACTCCACCACCCCCTTTGTTGATAATGTTGCATATGTAGATAGTTCTAATGTAAGACTTGTTGAGTACCTTTGTACTCACGTTTGCTTATTTATGTTTTGCAGTTGGTTACGCTAGTGACTTCGACGAGTAGCTTGTATCCCATCTACGATCTTGTACCCTTGGGAGGGTCGTGTTTAGTCAGGCTTCTTAGTCTTTTCCTTTTGTAGTTGTCTGTACTCAGACATGTAATGCTTCCGTTGCTTGTATGCTCTGAATGATGGGTCATGAGACCCCTGTTTGTATTGAACGCTATGTGGCTCTTCTGGGCCTTTATCTATATGAGTTTGAGTTATGTTGTGATGCCATGTTGTACAGCACATACCTGCATGTTATGCGTACGTGTAACGTGTATTGCTATGTGTGGGATCCGTCAACCTAGTTGTTTACCTCTGGTAGCCTCTCTTATGGGGAAATGTAGTCTTGTGCTTCCATGTGCCATAGTAGTCCGCTACATCCCGGTTCACCGGAGTCCTGCTAGCCCAGCACTACTGCTCCGGAACACTTGACTGGCCGGCATGTGATTCACTTCGTTCCTGTGTCTGTCCCTTCGGGAAAATGTCACGCGGTAACATCAGGAGTCCTGCCTAGCCTGCTATAGCCCGGGTTCTCGGAGTCCTGTTAGCCCAGTGCTACAGCCCGGATTCATACGCTGTTGACCGACATGCTCGAGGTTGATTCATGTATGCCTGTCCCTGTAAGTTAGTGCTACTTTGGGTTCACGACTAGTCATGTCGGCCCGGGTTCTCTGTCATATGGATGCTAGCGACACTAACATATACGTGAGCCAAAAGGCGCAAACGGTCCCGGGACAGGTAAGGTGGCACCCATGGGAATACCGTGCGTGAGGCCGCAAAGTGATATGAAGTGTTACATGCTACATCGGTGTGACTTAGGATCGGGGTCCCGACACTCTACTGTAGCAAATCACTAAAATTATTATTCAACATTGCATACTAAATGCCTCTGCATATTTAATAGTCCTATCCTTAAATAGAATCATTAAAGAAGCAAACATATGCAAACAATGCAAACATAACAGCAATCTGCCTAAACAGGATAGTCTGTAAAGAATGCTGCAACATCCATACTTACCTAACTCCAAAAATTATGAAATAAAATTCCCACTGTAGTAAATTTATCAGAGCTTAATATGGAAAAGGTTTCAACATTTTATCACATTCTGACTTTTCTAGGGAATTATTGCAACAGCGGTAAACTTTCTGTTTTCAAACAGCAACATGTATACTTGTAATATAGGCATAGTAAAGGCTATCAATGCCACTTTTATTGGAATAAAAGATGCAAAACATTGTTCTAAATAACAGCAAGCAAATCCTAACAAAATAAATTGACGCTCCAAGCAAAACACATATCATGTGGCGAATAAAAATATAGCTCCAAGTAAAGTTACCGATGAACGAAGACGAAAGAGGGGATGCCTTCCGGGGCATCCCCAAGCTTATGCTCTTGGCTATCCTTGAATATTACCTTGGGGTGCCTTGGGCATCACCAAGCTTAGGCTCTTACCACTCCTTGTTCCATAGTCCATCGAATCCTTACCCAAAACTTGAAAACTTCACAACACAAAACTTAAAGTAGAAAACTCGTAAGCTCCGTTAGTATAAGAAAATAAATCACCACTTCAAGGTACTGTAATGAACTCATTCTTTATTTATATTGGTGTTAAACCTACTGTATTCCAACTTCTCTATGGTTTATAAACTATTTTACTAGCCATAGATTCATCAAAATAAGCAAACAACACACGAAAAACAGAATCTGTCAAAAACAGAACAGTCTGTAGTAATCTGGATCGAACGTATACTTCTGGAACTCATAAAATTCTCAAATAAATTGCTGGACCTGAGGAATTTATCTATTAATCATCTGCAAAAATAATTAACTAAATATCAGTCTCCAAATAAAAATGGCAGCAATTCTCGTGAGCGCTAAAGTTTCTGTTTTTGACAGCATGGTCAACAAGACTTTCCCCAAGTCTTCCCAAAGGTTCTACTTGGCACAAACACTAATTAAAACAATAAAACCACATATAAACAGAGGCTAGATGAATTATTTATTACTAAACAGGAACAAAAAGCAAGGAATTAAAATAAAATTGGGTTGCCTCCCAACAAGCGTTATTGTTTAATGCCCCTAGCTAGGCACGATGATTTCAACGATGCTCACATAAAGGATAAGAATTGAAATATAGAGAGAGCATCATGAAGAATATGACTAGCACATTTAAGTCTAACCCACTTCCTATGAATTTGGATTTTGTGAGCAAACAACTTGTGGAAACAAGGATCAACTTGCATAGGAAGGTAAAACAAGCATAACTTCAAAATTTTGAGCACATAGAGAGGAAACTTGATATTATTGCAATTCCTACAAGCATATATTCCTCCCTCGTAATAATTTTCAGTAGCATCATGAATGAATTCAACAATATAACCAGCACCTAAAGCATTCTTTTCATGATCTACAAGCATGCAAAATTTACTACTCTCCACATAAGCAAAATTCTTCTCATCAATAGTAGTGGGAGAAAACTCAACGAAATAACTATCATGGGATTGAAAATTGAAATCAAGATGACAAGTTTCATTGTTATCATTATTCTTTAAAGCATACATGTCATCACAATAATCATCATAGATAGGAGGCATGCTTTCATCATAATAAATTTGCTCATCAAAACTTGGGGGACAAAAAATATCATCTTCATCATAAATAGCTTCCCCAAGCTTGTGGCTTTGCATATCATTAGCATCATGGATATTCAAGGATTTCATACTAACAACATTGCAATCATGCTCATCATTCAAAGATTTAGTGCCAAACATTTTGTAGATTTCTTCTTCTAGCACTTGAGCACAATTATCCTTTCTATCATACTCACGAAAGATATTAAAAAGGTGAAGCATATGAGACAAACTCAATTCCATTTTTTGTAATTTTATTTTATAAACTAAACTAGTGATAAAATAAGAAACTAAAAGACTCGATTGCAAGATCTAAAGATATACCTTCAAGCGCTAACCTCCCAGGCAACGGCGCCAGAAAAGAGCTTGATGTCTACTACACAACCTTCTTCTTGTAGACGTTGTTGGGCCTCCAAGTGCAGAGGTTTGTAGGACAATAGCAAATTTCCCTCAAGTGGATGACCTAAGGTTTATCAATCCGTAGGAGGCGTAGGATGAAGATGGTCTCTCTCAAGCAACCTTGCAACCAAATAACAAAGAGTCTCTTGTGTCCCCAACTGTAACGCCCTGAGACTGATGTGCCAGGTGTCCTCCGTTTATTCGCTGTTGTTGCCATGTCTTTTGCTTGCGTGTTGCATTTCATCATGTCATCATGTCCATTGCATCATCATGTTTTCAAAACTTGCATCCGCCCCGGTCTCCTTGTCCTCTCCGTTGTTCATTCTGAGCCCAACCACACTTGCACGCGCCCGCGGCATGTCCGAAATAGTATTTTATAAGTGGCCGGAAAATATTCTCGGAATGGGATGAGAGTTGGAGTGCGGTCTTATTATAGTGTAGGTAGGCCACCTGCCAAGTTTCATCGCATTCGGAGTTCGTTTGATGCCCCAACGGATAAATATAGCAGCAATAGTAGCCGGTTTAACGTCGGACGTTTTCGGTCTCCGGAAACAGTCGCCGGGCCTCTCATCCTCTCTCTTCTCAGCCCTTTGCCTTCTACACTACCTCTCACCGCCAGGCCCGACCTAACCTCTCTCGTCAGCCTGCGGACCTCCTCCCGCACGCGTCCGAAATCTATCCCGGACCCGACCCGGACTTTCGTCACCGTTGGATCCGGATCATCCCCAAACATCTACAAAACATCTCCGTCTTCGTAATTGGACTCACTAACCTATTTATTCTCGACCGTTCGATTTTGATCGGAGGATCCGTTTTTCCCTAAGCTATCCAACCTACCTATATAACCAACCTAACCCTAGACCTAGGCCGTCTCATCCATCCATTACATCCCGCAGCCGCCGCCACCCACATTCCCTTATTCCTCGGGAGCTTGTCCCATCGCCGCTAGTCCCCTTCTTCCTTGGGATTCTCTCAGATCCCCTCCTCACCAACAGCCACGCTCTTCTCCTTCCCTCGTTTTCAGCATCGGACCAACCCGAGCCCGCACCCGATCCAGATCCTCTCCCACCTCCGACCTGATTTTGCGCCGCCAACCAACCACAGCCTCCACCTTCTCCTCATTTTCCCTTCCTGTCCAACCACCAATCCTATAGGAGACCGAGCTCCTCTGCCCCTCGCCCCTCTCCTACAGCCACGAGCGCCCGAGCCCCCATCGCCAAACGCCACCGTGGAGAGCCGCAGGAGCCTGGCTGGACCAAGCCGCAACTCCTCTGCTTCCTTCCGTGATCTCTTTCTTCTTCTTCTTCCTGCTGGAGCTCCTCCTCCCGAGCGCCTCGGCTAGAGAACCATCACCCGTCGACGGCTTCGCCGGAGCAGCGCCGCTGCAATCATGCCAGGGCCCTCGCCGCCTCCCCTTACTTCTCCTTCCTCCCTCTGTTATCCTCCCCTCACACAGTTCTGTCCCTCTCTCTGAACCTTCACAGGACAGGAGACATGGCGCGCCGACAGGAGCAGCGCCCGCTTGGACCGTCTGCGTTGACCCCCTGTGTCCACTCCAGCCCTGTCGTCCCGCCGAAGTCCCCTGCCTCGCCGGACCCCGCTGCTGCCTTCCCGACCAGCGCCGCTGCTGCTCTGCTTCCGACGAGCAGATGACCGCGCCCGTTTCAGTGCCTCACCTCGATCTGCAGTGGCTCAGCGCCACGCCCGTCGACCCCCAGATCCACCGAGCAGCGCCAGATCGAGCAAGGCCCAGCACGCACCCTGCCGCCTCTCTCACATCGACCTGGGCCTCAGCCCTTGGTGATCCAACACCCGATTCCCCTTGTGCACTCTTGGGCTAGCCGGTTTCAGCCCATTCTTGTTTTTTTTCCTGTCTAGCGATTTTAGTATTTATCTTAAGATTGTTGTTTTACAAAAAAGTCCCTAGACAACATGCATATAATAACTCACAAACCGTGCATCGGATTAAAACAAACTTAATATGGAAGTTGCTTAGAATTTTGTCTAGTTTCATAATATGTCTTTTTCATCCATGTTTAAATTGCTTAAAATGTTGTTTGCTTAAGTTTGCATAAATGCCATGTTAAAATGATTTATTTCATAACTAAATAACCGTAGCTTCAAATTTAATAAACTTTATATGTAAATGGGGTAGAAAAATGTCTAGTTTAACATGGTGTACTTGATTTGCATGTTTAACAAATATAAAATATGGATTAGGGCAGAACAGCACCAAACTTAATATATGCATATGGGGTTTTATCGGATTCGTTATTTGTTATGTCCGGCCCCATTTAAATTGTTTAGATGGTGTAGTTTTGCTACGCTTCACCTCTTACCATGTTTAACAACATTTAATATTGTTGGGTACATAAACGAGAGAGAATTAAATAAGTCATGTGGTGTTTTCTTCAATATGCAACTCGTTGCATATTGAGCTCCACTTAATTTGTAGGATTGCTTGGGCACTTTGCCATGCCATGCTTCATTAAACCGGACATGCATCATACTTGGTTGTGCATCGTGCCATGCTTATGTGATGGTTGTTTACTATGTTGTTTGCTTCTTTCTGGTGTTGCTTCTTCGGGTTGGTTCCGATAACATCGTGTTGTGAGGATTTGTTCGACTATGTCCGTTTGTCTTCTTCATGGACTCGTTCTTCTTCCTTGCGGGATTTCAGGCAAGATGATCATACCCTCAAAATCATTTCTATCTTTGCTTGCTTAGTTGCTCGCTCTTTTGCTATGCCTATGCTGCGATACCTACCACTTGCTTATCATGCCTCCTATATTGTTGAACCAAGCCTCTAGCCCACCTTGTCCTAGCAAACCGTTGTTTGGCTATGTTACCGCTTTGCTCAGCCCCTCTTATAGCGTTGTTAGTTGCAGGTGAAGATTCAAGTTTGTTCCTTGTTGGAACTTGGAGATGTTGTTCCTTGTTGGAACATGTTTACTTGTTGGGATATCACAATATATCTTATTTAATTAATGCATCTATATACTTGGTAAAGGTTGGAAGGCTCGGCCTTATGCCTGGTGTTTTGTTCCACTCTTGCCGCCCTAGTTTCCGTCAAATCGGTGTTATGTTCCCGGATTTTGCGTTCCTTACGCGGTTGGGTAATAATGGGAACCCCTTGACAGTTCGCCTTGAATAAAACTCCTCCAGCAATGCCCAACCTTGGTTTTACCATTTGCCACCTAGCCTTTTCTTTCCCTTGGGTTCTGCAGACTCAAGGGTCATCATTATTTTAACCCCCCCGGGCCAGTGCTCCTCTGAGTGTTGGTCCAACCTGTCAGCTGCCGGTGGCCACCAGGGGCAACTCTGGGCTGGCCTACCCGTACCTAAGACAATCTGAGTGTGCCCTGAGAAAGAGATATGTGCAGCTCCTATCGGGATTTGACGGCACATTCGGGCGGTGTTGCTGGTTTAGTTTTACCTTGTCGAAATGTCTTGTAACCGGGATTCCGAGTCTGATCGGGTCTTCTCGCTAGAAGGAATATCCTTCGTTGACCGTGAGAGCTTGTGATGGGCTAAGTTGGACACCCCTGCAGGGACTTGAACTTTCGAAAGCTGTGCCCGCGGTTATGGGCAGATGGGAATTTGTTAATGTCCGGTTGTAGAAAACCTGAAGTTGACCTTAATTAAAATACATCAACCGCGTGTGTAACCATGATGGTCTCTTTCCGGCGGAGTCCGGGAAGTGAACACGGTGTTGGAGTTATGCTTGACGTAGGTTGTTCTAGGATCACTTCTTGATCATAGTTTCTCGATCGTGCTTTGCGTTCTCTTCTCTCTCTCATTTGCGTATGTTAGCCACCATATATGCTAGTCGCTTGCTGCAGCTCCACCTCATACTTTTACCCTACCTATAAGCTTAAATAGTCTTGATCGCGAGGGTGCGAGATTGCTGAGTCCCCGTGACTCACAGATACTTCCAAAACCAGCTTGCAGGTGCCGTTGAACCGTGCAGATGACTCAACCAAGCTCAAGGAGGAGCTCAATGAAGATCTTGTCCTTTGTGTTGTTTCGTTCTAGTTGATCAGTAGTGGGGCCCAGTTGGGGTCGATCGGGGACCTTGTCGCTTTTGGGGTTCTTCTTTTATTTTGGCTCCGTAGTCGGGCCCTGATTGTACTTGGATGATGTAATGCTTTATTCATGTAATTGTGTGAAGTGGCGATTGTAAGCCAACTATGTATCTTTCCCCTTATTGTATTACATGGGTTGTTTGCGAAGATTACCTCACTTGCGACATTGCTTTCAATGCGGTTATGCCTCTAAGTCGTGCTTCGACACGTGGGAGATATAGCCGCATCGAGGGCGTTACACCAACACACCCAATACAATGGTAAATTGTATAGGTGCACTAGTTCGGCGAAGAGATGGTGATACAAGTGGTATATGGATGGTAGATAATAGTTTTTGTAATCTGAAATAATAAAAACAGCAAGGTAACAAGTGATAAAAGTGAGCATAAATGGTATTGCAATGTGTGGAAACAAGGCCTAGGGTTCATACTTTTGCTAGTGTAAGTTCCCTCAACAATAATATCATAATTGGATCACATAACTATCCCTCAACATGCAACAAAGAGTCACTCCAAAGTCACTAATAGCAGAGAACGAACGAAGAGATTATGGTAGGGTACGAAACCACCTCAAAGTTATTCTTTCCAATCAATCCGTTGGGCTATTCCTATAAGTGTCACAAATAGCCCTAGAGTTCGTACAAGAATAACACCTTAAGACACAAATCAACCAAAACCCTAATGTCACCTAGATACTCCAATGTCACCTCAAGTATCCGTGGGTATGATTATACGATATGCATCACACAATCTCAGATTCATCTATTCAACCAACACAAAGGACCTCAAAGAGTGCCCCAAAGTTCTACCGGAGAATCACGACGAAAACGTGTGCCAACCCCTATGCATAGGTTCCCAATGTCACGAAACCCGTGAGTTGATCACCAAGACATACATCAAGTGGCACGTGGTATCCCATTGTCACCACAGATATCCACGGCAAGAGCATACATCAAGTGTTCTCAAGTCTTTAAAGACTTAATCCGATAAGATTACTTCAAAGGGGAAACTCGATTCATTACAAGAGAGAAGAGGGGGAGGAGAAACATAAGATCCAACTATAATAGCAAAGCTCGCGATACATCAAGACCGTATCATCTCAAGAACACGAGAGAGAGAGAGATCAAACACATAGCTACTGGTACATACCCTCAGCCCCGAGGGAGAACTACTCCCTCCTCGTCATGGAGAGCACCGGGATGATGAAGATGGCCACCGGAGAAGGATTACCCCCTCCGGCAGGGTGCCGGAATGGGTCTAGATTGGTTTTCGGTGGCTACGCAGGCTTCTGGCGGCAGAACTCCCGATCTATGTTGCGTTCTGGAAGTATTAGGGTACATGGAGATATATAGGCATAAGAAGCACGTCAGGGGAGCCACGGGGGCCCCACGAGGCAGGGGGCGCGCCCTAGGGGGGTGGGCGCGCCCCCACCCTCGTGGGCAGCTCCCGTATCTTCTAACGTGGGGTCCAAGTCCATTAGGCGTGTTTCCTTCCAAAAATAACTTCTCCAGTTGATTTCGACTCCATCTGATATTCCTTTTCTTCAAAACACTGAAATAGGCATAAAACAGAAAATCTGGGTTGGGCCTCCGGTTAATAGGTTAGTCCAAAAAATAATATAAAAGTGGAAAATAAAGCCCAATATAGTCCAAAACAGTAGATAATATAGCATGGAGCAATCAAAAATTATAGATACGTTGGAGACGTATCACGCGCTCATCGAGTTCATCCGTGAGAACCAGGACATCTTTGCATGGAAACCTTCAGACATGCCGGGTCTCCCGAGGGAACTCACTGAGCACACTCTTAATATTGATCCAAAATTCAAACCTGTCAGACAGTTTCTCCGACGGTTCAATGAAGAAAGGCGCAAGGCCATTGGAGAAGAGGTGGCCCCGCTCTTGGCGGCTGGGTTCATTGTGGAGGTCTTTCACCCAGAGTGGTTAGCTAACCCAATGCTTGTACTAAAAAAGAATGGCACCTGGCGTATCTGCGTAGATTACACCGATCTGAACAAGGCTTGTCTGGCTAATCCTTTTGCTCTCCCCCATATTTATCAAATCATTGATGCTACGGCGGGTTGCGCACGTTTGAGTTTCTTGGATGCTTATTCTGGTTATCATCAGATCAAGATGGCGGTCAAGGATCAGGAGAAGACAACTTTTATTACTCCTTTTGGAGCTTTCTGCTATGTGTCTATGCCTTTTGGGCTTAAGAGTGCCCAGGCGACTTACCAACGGTGTGTGCAGAATTGTCTTCATGATCAAATCGGGCGTAATGTTCATGCTTATGTGGATGATATAGTGGTAAAATCCAGGAAAGAGGAAACCTTGGTCATAGATCTGAAAGAGACTTTCGATAATCTCCGGGTCTACAAAATGATGCTTAACCCGGCCAAGTGTGTTTTTGGAGTCCCAGCCGGCAAGCTCTTGGGTTTTTTGGTGTCTAACCAATGTATTGAGGCTAACCCAAAGAAAATCAAAGCAATTACATCCCTGGCCAGACCAACATGCATCAATGACATTCAACGACCGGCAGGCCGTGTTGCTGCTTTGAGCCGGTTCATAAGCCGGTTAGGGGAGAAGGCAATGCCTCTCTATCAGATGATGAAGAAAACAGATGATTTTGTTTGGAGCAATACTGCGAACTCTGCTTTTGAAGATCTGAAGACACAGCTTGCTGAGCCGCCGGTCCTGGCTGCTCCAATTGAGAAAGAGCCGCTGCTGTTATACGTGGTCGCCAACTCACGAGCTGTTAGTGTGTCTATTGTGGTGGAGCGCAAGGAGGCTAGCAAGGAGCATCCGGTTCAACGGCTGGTTTATTACGTCAGTGAGGTGCTAATTGAATCCAAGCAACGATATCCACATTGGCAGAAGCTCGTATATGGGGTGTTCATGGCAAGCCGGAAGCTTAAGTATTATTTTCAGGGACATCCAATCACCGTGGTTAGCTCTGCTCCTTTGGGAGACATCATTCAAAATAGAGAAGCCACTGGGCGAGTCGCCAAGTGGGCAATTGAGCTTGGGTCTCATGGGTTGAAGTATGAGCCACATACTGCGATCAAATCTCAAGCACTGGTTGACTTCATCAATGGCTGGACAGAGATGCAGATGCCAGAAGAGAAACCAGACAACACGTATTGGACTATGCATTTTGATGGGTCCAGACAGTTGGAAGGCTCGGGGGCTGGAGTTGTGTTAACCTCTCCGCGAGGTGACAAATTTTGTTATGTGTTACGGTTGATGTTTCCTTGCACTAACAACGCAGCAGAGTATGAAGCCTTGCTCCATGGTCTTCGAATGGCAAAAGAGATGAGTTTGAGCCGGGTCAGATGTCTTGGCGACTCAGATCTAGTGGCTCAACAGGTATCAGGCAAGTGGGATTCCAAGGACCCTCTCATGGCGGCTTATCGCCAGGAGGTTGATGCCGTTGCAGGGCATTTTAAAGGTTATCAGGTGGAGCACATTGACCGTCGAAAGAACGAAGCGGCTGATGCCTTAAGCCGGTTGGGGTCTCAGCGTAAGCCGGTACCACCTAACACCTTTTTGGATGTTTTGCATAACCCCTCTGTCAAGTTGCCCACAGAAGAAGATTTAGCTGTTCCTGACCCGGAGGCGCAGTTGGTGGCGGCTCTTCATGTCATCCTAGATTGGACAGTATCGTTGTTGGCTTACATGACCCGAGGAGAGTTGTCAGCGGATGA
Source organism: Triticum aestivum (assembly GCF_018294505.1). Classification (NCBI taxonomy): domain Eukaryota; kingdom Viridiplantae; phylum Streptophyta; class Magnoliopsida; order Poales; family Poaceae; genus Triticum; species Triticum aestivum. The sequence continues at coordinate 671,298,045 of NC_057812.1, forward strand.
GACACTGGCTCGACAGATAACCCGGCGGTCTAAGTCAATGACGATTTCGGATGGAGAGTTATACCATCGCAGTGTTTCCGGAGCGTTTCAGCGGTGTGTTTCCCCCGAAGAAGGTCAAGAAATCCTTCGTGAGATCCATGAAGGCGATTGTGGTCATCACGCCGGGTCAAAATCTCTGGTGCCAAGGCTTTTCGTCACGGTTTTTACTGGTTGACGGCTCACGTTGATGCAAAAGATCTGGTCAGTAGATGTGATGGATGTCAAAAGTTTGCACGACAGGCGCATGTGCCGGCTCAGGAGCTCCGCATGATTCCAATCACTTGGCCGTTTGCGGTCTGGGGGCTTGACATGGTGGGACCTTTCAAAAAGTCTAAGGATAAAAAGACACATCTCTTGATGGCAGTTGATAAATTCACTAAGTGGGTTGAGGCGGAGCCAGTAAGTAAGTGTGACACGGCCACTGCGGTTCAGTTCATGAAAAAGGTGATCTTCCCTTTTGGTTTTCCACACAGCATTATCACTGACAATGGCACTAATTTATCCCAAGGGGCTATGGAAGAGTTTTGTCAACGTGAGCACATCCGGCTTGATGTTTCTTCTGTAGCTCATCCTCAATCCAATGGTCAAGCTGAGAGAGCCAATCAGGAAATCTTGAAATGTCTCAAACCCTGACTTATGGTTCCCTTACAGCGAACGCCGGGTTGTTGGGTAGAGGAGTTACCCTCGGTGTTGTGGAGTATCAACACCACACCTAACAAGTCGACAGGTTACACACCCTTCTTCATGGTTTATGGAGCAGAAGCAGTGTTGCCTAGTGACATTCGTCATGACTCACCCCGTGTGGCGGCTTATGTTGAAGCTAATAATGAACAAGCCAGACAGGATGCACTTGACTTGTTGGATGAAGAAAAAGACTTAGCAGCGGCCCGGTCAGCAATTTATCAACAGGACCTGCGCCGTTATCATAGCCGTCGTGTTAAGTCTAGGACTTTTTAGGAAGGCGACTTGGCGCTCCGGCTCATCCAGGATCTGTCAGATGCACACAAGCTATCCCCACCTTGGAAAGGACCCTTTGTGGTCAGTAAGAACTTAAACAATGGGTCATATTACCTCATTGACATTCAGGAGCACAAAGACTCACGTAAGTCGGAGGAGGAGACCCGCCGGCCGTGGAACATTGCTCAACTTCGGCCATACTACACCTGAGCCACCGGCTCTCATCATGTACATACTTGGACATTGTATACCATGATAAGTAATAAAGTAAGACCATCGGTCTCTTTTCTTTTCAAAGATTATGCGTCTTTGTTATTTCTTATTTTTCAAATGACTATTAAGGAGCTGATCATATTTGAATCAAGTTTAACCTTTTTGGTCCGGCTTATGATCGTATCCGAATCTAGCTGCAAATTTGATGGTCATTTGGGGGCTTCCTGTTCAAACATAGGTCGTATTCGAACCAAAGAGAACATAGTTGTCGTAATCCTCTTGATCGGCTCAAGGCCAAACTCACTTGGGGGCTTCTTGATCGTATTCGAATCATAGCTTAACCCCTTTTGGGTCCAACTTGGATCATATTCGAATCAGGGTCGTTAAAAACCTCTCAAGGTCATTTGGGGGCTTCCTGTTCAAACATAGGTCGTATTCGAACCAAAGAGAACATAGCTGTCGGTACCCTCTTGATCGGCGCAACGCCAAAGCCACTGGGGGCTCTATGGTCGTATTCGAACCTTAGCTTAACCCCTTTGGTCCGGTTTACTGATCGTATTCGAATTAGCAACCCCCAACCTTTTGAATATATGGTTAAATTATGCTTATTATATGTTGCTTGCCTTTTAGTTTTTCTTGTTTCAATATTACAAATAATTAGCCTGGTCTTCTTTACCGGCTCGACTATTTGACAACACAGCCACCCGGGTCATTCAAGCCGGCAGTTTAAGGATCAAAAGGTACAAGCTACCAAGGTATAATGATCATTGAGTATTCAAGAAGCATTGACTTCTCATAAAGATTGAATTATAAAATTCATCACCCGGGTTATTCAAACTGGCGGTCTAAGGATCAAAAGGTACAAGGTATGGTTATTACTTGTACGCAATTACCTGCTGCATTAACTAAAAGAGTTAGTCTCAGCCCTTGTACTTTATTTATATCTGTCTCTGGTTCCTATTATGGTAAACATATTGGCAATAAACTAGGTGTTTTAACCCGTTTGGTTCTAAGCCACCAAGCCAGTCTTTTCTTTGTATCTACAGGAACATAGTTCAAACGTTGCAGAAACAAACATTAAATACGATGCATACATTGGCATCAGGAAACACAGACTCGCATAGAAGTGTTTTATGCGCGATGGCATAAGCAAAGCATACAGTGTTTTCACAGCTAAGTTATTACAAGGCTTTATAAGCCCACGAAGATGATCATTGTTCCTCCCTCGCTGGTTCACCACCTTCTGTTGGCTGGAAGTTGGGTTTTGACCAATCAAAACCATTCACGGCGACAAATTAGGCTTCGTCGTCGATCAGGCCGACCGGGCAACTTCCGGGGCAAATGTGTCTTCTCTTACTGGTGGGATCAAATCTGTTACCTTGTACGAGGGAGTGGCCATCTTCTTATTCTCACTATCAAAACCCGGCTGGTATTTGTCAACATTGGTATCATCTCCAAGGGTAGTTGCCTCAGGCCGGACTCCGCGCATGCAAGCCATGAAGTCATCCTGATCAAAGGGAGATCCGTCTTCCTTCACGGCGGGATAGCCTCTGGCCACGTCCGCCGGGTCTAGGTCTGGCACCCAAGCCTTGGAGCGGCTCAGGGCAGTCAAAGCTCCGGCTCGCGCGTAGGAGCGTTTCACTTCTTGAAACCTGGCAGGCAAGATTGATAGTTTCTTCAGGACGTTGTTGAGCCGGTTGGGTCCTTGATTAGCAGGAGAGATGGCGGCAAGAGCCCGCTGTGTGCCAATATACAGTTGTTCTACCAAAGTATACACTGCCTTTAGTTTAATCAACGGGTCTTGGCTCAAATTTTTGCTTCGAGGGCCTGCACAAATTTTATACGCAAAGTCAGCTGGCGGCTTATACTCCGGATCAGGAGAAAAGCACACAAAATTAAAGTCGGACGGCCTACCAAAGATGGCAGCTACCATTTGAGACACCCGACCCTTCAACCCGTTCAACTCTATTGAAATCTCTTCAAGGGCTGTTTCGGCCTTCTCAGCACATTGGGTCAGAAGCGTTTTTTCCTCTCCCCAAGTTTTCTTCTTGGCAGCAAAGCTGGTCTTTAAATTTTTCATCTCAGAGAGACTTATTTGCAGTTTGGAGTTAGCAGATTTGATTTCTGCCCCTGACTCGCTAGCCGGGTCTTCGCATCAGTCAATTGCGAGTTCAATTCAGATAAGGCATTCTGCAAAACATTCAGATGAGTCAAGATTTTGTTTCAAAGTTCAAAAATCAAGATTCAAGTCTCAAGTACTTTACACGAAACCACTTGACACTTGGGGGCTAATGCACTTTAAATTCTTATGACTTTAAATACATACTTTAAGTCCCAAGTACCTTACAAAGAAACAACACTTGGCACTTGGCGGCTAATGTATGCAGTTCAGCAAGTTTCTCAAGGTTAAGCCGGAGTATTAAGTCCTTTGAATACGATACCAAACAATTTAAAGTACCGGTTCATTTATGATCAAAATGAACCGGCCCTTGGGGACTATAGGTGAAGCTTTGTTCTATTGAATTCAAGAAAAGTTTCAAAGGTAAAGGTCTCGGCCTATATTTTAAAGTCTACAGGTCACTCCGGTTCTCTCATAATCTGAAGACTTGGGGGCTGAAGGAATACAGATAAGCCGGAAAAACATACCTCATATTTCAACTACAGCTGTTTGACCATTTCAATCTTAGAGTCGCGGCTGGAGTGTACATGGCTAAGATAGCCGGATAAAATATCATTGGCATTTAGATGGTCATAGTTGGCAACGTCAAAGCGAACTTTCTGCCTCTCTGTCGGTGTCAAAACCGGCGGATCTCGGGTAGGGGGTCCCGAACTGTGCGTCTAGGCCGGATGGTAACAGGAGGCAAGGAACACGATGTTTTACCCAGGTTCGGGCCCTCTTGATGGAGGTAAAACCCTACGCCCTGTTTGATTAATATTGATTATATGGGTAGTACAAGAGTAGATCTATCACGAGATCAAGGAGGCTAAACCCTAGAAGCTAGCCTATGGTATGATTGTTGTATGATGAAGTTGTCCTACGGACTAAAACCCTCCGGTTTATATAGACACCGGAGAGGGTTAGGGTTACACAAAGTCGGTTACAATGGTAGGAGTTCTTGAATATCCGCATCGCCAAGCTTGCCTTCCACGCCAAGGAAAGTCCCATCCGGACACGGGACGAAGTCTTCAATCTTGTATCTTCATAGTCCTGGAGTCCGGCTGAAGGTATAGTCCGGCTACCCGAACACCCCCTAATCCAGGACTCCCTCACTCTCCAATGCCTCTTGTTTTGCAGTACACTGAGCCATCATGGTTGGATTCCCTGGTTCAATAAAGCGGCTCTCGGTGATCTGAATGTCTTGTGCAGACGGTGATGGCGGGTTGGTTGAGCTTGATGGTCCAGTAGCAGAAGGATTCACAGTGGTCTCATCAAACGACGGCTCAGGAGGGTTTGCTTCTACATCAACAGGCGGGTCTGCTGGAGCGCTGGTTAATGGAGAAGGTGGCCTAGCCGGGTCAGATGCAAGCACTGGCGGGTCTTCCACCGGTCTAGCTACCTTCACTTTTGTGGATTTAGCTTGGCCACTAAGAAAAATGTTGCAAGATCATCAGTATAAAGGTACAATTTGAACAACCCGGAAAATATGAGGATTTTTCATTACCAGGGGCAGTCTTAAAAGCCGGAAACTGCGTCTGTGATGAGTCGCCAGAAGAGCGAGACACCTCCTGAAAGGATAAAATAGAGTTAAAAGAAATACAAAGGGAAGGATCCATTAAACAGAGTTAAAGACAGAAAGAAGTAAACCTCATTCGGACGTTTCTGAGGAGTTTGTTGAAGAACGACAGCTGGCTCATCTTCAGTCCAAGCTTGACGGTGGCTTTCATGTTGCTGTTTTTTCAAACAAAAGTTGGGATCCAAGTGAGCTAAAGGGTTAGAAAACCTTACTTTACGGATCACTCATCATTGAAGCCTTTAGCTCACTTGGATCCAAGACGAGTCCGGCGCGTAGATTGTCTTCGGCATTGCAAGGCGGGTTCCTCCTCCAAATTCTTCATAAAAGTTTGTAAACACCAAGAGTAGTGTCCGGCTCTGCAAAATAAGTTTCCACGTATTGCCACAAAGAGAATAATATTAACACAAATCTATTCTACTGACGTATTCCGCAGCGCGACATCACACTATGGCCAAGCCTTTATTCGAATCGTTTTCACTTTTCCACCTCAGCGTGTTTCGCGAGGCGGTTTCCTTGGCACGTCTTGTCAAAGTAGAGATCGTGTCCCCCATTTACAGGATTCTCATCAATACGGATGTGGGTAACCCAACCGTGCCATTTATCACGGCGCTTGGGAGGCAAGTGAGTTTTACTAGGCTGGTGGGGACGCATAGTCGCATCCGCTCATATAAGGGGATAAGGATCCACCTTTTTACCTACGCCTTCTTCCTCCTTTACCTACCCATCTTCTGCGCACCCGAGCTCCAGCGCCCAAGCCCGCACTTCCTACCTCCACCTTCTCCAACAATGTCCAGAGCGGGAGGCATGGTCTCCTCCGTCACGGAGGGCCATGTCAAAAGGCTAAGGAAGGTTGGATACCTGTCCAAAGACATCACGCACCGGCTTCCTGAGGAGGGGCAGCTTCTCCCCACCCCAAGGCCCCATGAGAGGGTAGTGTTTCTTCCCCACTTCCTCCGCGGACTGGGTTTTCCTCTCCATCCATTTGTCCGCGGGCTCATGTTCTACTATGGCCTAGATTTCCACGATCTGGCCCCGAACTTCATCCTCAATATCTCGGCGTTTATCGTCGTGTGCGAGGCTTTCCTCTGCATCCGCCCCCATTTCGGCCTCTGGCTCAAGGCCTTCAACGTCAAGCCAAAGGTGGTGCGCGGCAACCAGGCGGAGTGCGGAGGTGCCATGGAAGGCAAAATAGCCAACGTCCTATGGCTCGAGGGCTCCTTTGTGGAGACCTTGAAGGGGTGGCAGTCAGGGTGGTTTTACATCACTGAGCCATGCAATCCGAAGTGGATCGCAGCCCCTGAATTTCGATCCCGACCCCCTACGCAGCTCATGTCCTGGAAGGAGACGGGCTTGTCGTGGGGCGACGAAGAAGAGGTGACCGGACTGCAAAAATGCATCCAGTCCCTGGTGAACAAGCAGCTCAAGCTTGCCAACATAGTCCAGGTCATGCTCGTCCGCCGGATCCTTCCGTGTCAAGAACGGGACTTCAATTTGTGGGAGTTCAACCCAGCGCAGCACCGAACTCTGAGCAGGCTCTTCGACACAACGTACGAAGATGTCTGGAAGGGGCTAATCAAAGGCGCCGAGGCTCCCACATCTGCCTCCGAAGACCGCGGATTCAGCTCGCAGCGTCCTGCTGGCGAGGTAAAATATTTTCACCTTTTACACGATGTTAAGTTTTCTTCATAGTTTGACTCTATGCGGGATCTAAACTCCCTCACCTTTGACAGGATTGGCAGGCGAAGTCCAGACTGATTAACTGTCCGGCTCCCTTGCCCGAAGACCCAGCCCCTGCTCTCCTAGTGAAGCTGCTGGTTCCGGCACCTTATGTGGTGCCGGAGAAGAAGGCCAAGAAGAAGAAGGCCACTGGGACTCGAAAGAGTTCCCGACATATGGTGGTGTCGGACTCGTCATCTGATGAGTCCGAGACGCACTCCTCCCATGAAGACGAGGAGGAGGAAGAAGAAACCTCTCCCCCTCCAGCGGGGGAAGGAAAGAAGAGGAAGGCCGCCCCAGTAGGGGAGGCCGACGGGTCCAAAAAAGGAAAACCCCTCCGCTGGACTACGCCCCCGACGCCGACGAGGACGAAGAGGAGTGGCCAGACAGGGCCAAGCGTCCGGCAAAATCGTAAGTGTTCGGATACCAGAGTAACTCATGATATTCCTTTTGTTGCACAGCTTTCCCTGATGTCGAATGTAATCATGCAGCATGCCCAAGGACGGGCTCGACGAGTCGTCGAGTGGCTCCCTGGATTCATCGGACGTGAATTCAGTTCCGCCCGCTGCCTCCCCCTGTGCTGCGGATGACGCCGAAGTGGCGTCGCGACAAGCTCCGGGGCAAGAGGACGCGGTCCAGGAGGAGCCGCGAGGCGACCTCCCGGACTCCATGAGTAAAGGGGACAAGACCCCCAAGGCTTCAAGTCCGGCTTTAAGCCGGACACCGTGCCGGGATCATCAATGGTTCTAGACCGCGGCAGGCGAACTCCTGCCAAGAGGAGCAAGCCTATTGAGATGGCGTCCTCCGTCCAACCGGGGGCGCCGGACAATTTGCTGGAGGTGCTTAAGGGCGCTTCCATCGACGAGGAGCATCGTACCATCATGAGTACGGTGGTCCAGAAGGTTCGGTCCGCCAAAAGCGGACTGACCAAAGCTTGTACTAGCCTTCTAACAGGCTTCAAGGTAAGTAAAAAATATGTAAAAATATTACCGCATAGACAGTAGCCCCTGATGCTCTGTTTGGCGTTCGGAAAGAAAAGCCGAATAGAGGATCTATTAAATATCGCAGGAGTCTAACTAAAAAGGAGTCAATATACGTATGCAGGCTTCACTGCTGGCCACCGCCGCACTGACTGTGGAGGTGGATGCCCTGAAGCAGGGCCTCGAGCGGACCGAGCAAGAGCTCGGCCTTGCCAAACGGCAGCTCGAGGAAAAAGAAGGTAAGAGATACCATATAGAAAAAATGCCTATAAGAAGACGCAATTGTAAAAAATGACAGGAGTATACTGCTTATTGTAGGGGCCACAACTGAGGTGGCGACCCTCAAGCAGGCGCTATCCGAGGCCAAGAAGAGAGCAGCCACGGAGCGCACCGAGCGGGAGAAATTTGAGGCGCAGGTCGGCGAGGTGCAGCAAGAGCTTCAGGCTCTCATGAAAAAACATGAGAGTTTGGAGCTCGACTCGAAGACGCGAGCGTCCGAGCTTGCTGCGGCCCTTAAAACTGCCAAATCTGCCAAGGCCGAAGCCTAGAAGGCCCTCCAGGAATTGGATGTGGTGAAAAAGATAGCGGCGGGTAAGGCATTCTCTATGCAAAGCAGACATATAAAAGTAAACTACTTGTTACTTACCCGAATCTGGAGCTCTCCAGGGGCATTCGCAGATCTTTGCCGCAGCGTATCCGATGTCGCCGCATTCTACCGAGCCGAGGAAGGCAGCTCGACGGAGAAGGTGTTCTGGTCTCAGTACGCTGAGGCCGGACACCCTGTGCCCTTGAGCGACCAGCTGAAGCAGCTGGTCGAGCTCCACAAGGCGGCCGAACAGGCCCTGAAGGGTTTCATAGTTCGGCTGTGGCCTAGAGAGGCCCTGCCTGGGAGCTACTTCGGACTGGTGCGGCGGCTAGTGGAGGCTTGTCCAAGGCTCGAGGTCATCAAGCGCTCCGTCTGCATCGAAGGTGCCCATAGGGCCCTTGCCCGTGCAAAGGTGCACTGGGGTAAGCTGGACGGTGAGAAGCTTGTGAGGGACGGGTCGCCGCCGGGGAAGCAGCATCGCAAGCCCGAGAACTATTACAAGGATGTTCTGGCCGGTGCCCGCCTTATGGCGGATGAATGCACCAAGGATGTAATTTTTGAATGAACTCGCTCGTGTTATCCTGTGTGCTGAAAACTTGTTCATATGCGCTAAGCAATGCTTGAATTTAAAATATTACTTTCTGTGCGGCCATTTATCAAAAAATTGAGAGATGGCCAGTCGTTGGCTTCTGCCCCCAAGCCACTAGTGCTGGGGTGTTCGGGATACACCTGAGCGCTCTTTTTCCCATGATTGGGTCCGTCGAGGGAGGCGCTCAGCACAACGAACAAGGCAATCGGACTATAATGCTTGAACACTCTCACTTAGCCATAGAACTCTATAATTTTAAATTTCGGCGAAGCCCCTAGTATTTGGAAGACCGAGTTCGGGGCGCTATCCACGCCTTGGCCGGACAAAGCCGGTTCCTCGCTCGAAACGGCATAAGTCTTTAAGGACTCGAAAAACCTCTCGAACAGCGACCGGTCTCTCGCCTCATCATGACAGTCAGTTTTAGCTTTCTCTACTGAGGTGCTCAGCCCAGCTCAACTGGAGCACAATCGCAGTAGTTCTCCTAGTGCTACCTTAGCTGATATAGCAGAACGTAAGGCACCAAAACATAGGAGCCGGGCAAACCCAACTATTGACCCAAATCATGATTCGGAGCCGATGCATATAGTGATATAAGTTCGGGGTGCCGCACTTGTGAAAGTGTACGGACTTCTCACGCCATATTGATGGGTACTGAAGCCCCTGGCGTATTTTTGCCGTACCACAGTGTACGGATGCAACATGTTATTGATAAACATATATATAAAAAGAGGATAATGCAAAAAATAGACAAAAAGCTATGCATTGTTTATAGAAAGGCTGCTATGAAAGCGGAACGATACAAATAGTGCGATAAGCAAAAGAAATTGGACTATTTAACATGTCCTGGCCAGGGGTAGGCCGCGGAATTGTATTAAAAAACAGGTATACTGCTCGCAATAGAGACCACCTGGGAGTTCCATAATGCGGCATGGCTTGTCTGCTTTCCTGGATCTTGCATCGTTTGTGCGGCAGTTGAATTGCCGAACGGGCCATCCGAAGTATGGAGTCCTGAGAGTAAGAGAAAAAAAGAAAAAAGAGGAATCTGGCAGCCCCTGGTGCGGTTTAAGCCGTATTTCGGGCGTGCCGTGATGGTGCCCCTTCCCCTGTGCCCATGGTATTTCAAGAGCATAATTATGTACGCGGAGCACTGGTTTTGCTATATCGCGAGGGCTAGGGTTGGGGCCGCATTGCTACGCTAGCTCAAAACGTGCCAGGCGGTCTTGTTGTAGGGTACTCCGGGCGCGCTTGACAGTGTCCGGCTTTTTGAAGGCCGAACTGGAGAACTGCCTAGAGAGGCTGCCTTATACTTCTGCTGCGAGTGCTGCCGTGTGCTCCTCCGTTCGGAGGGAGCGTTCAGTGTTCCCATTGACCATGATTACTCCTCTAGGGCCTGGCATCTTGAGCTTGAGGTATGCATAGTGCGGTACCGCGTTGAATTTTGCGAATGCGGTTCACCCGACTGCGGAACGGGACTATGTCGAAGATTAACTCCTCGCTTCGGAAGTTATCCGGAGATCCGAAGATCACTTCCAGTGTGACTGAGCCTATACAGTTGGCTTCTACACCTGGTATGATGCCTTTAAAGGTCGTTTTGGTGGGCTTGATCCTCGAGGGATCTATGCCCATTTTTCGCACTGTATCCTGGTAAAGCAGGTTCAGGCTGCTGCCGCCGTCCATGAGGACTCTTGTGAGATGAAATCCGTCAATGATTGGGTCTAGAACCAATGCGGCGAAGCCGCCGTGGCGGATGCTAGTGGGGTGGTCCCTTCGATCAAAGGTGATCGGGCAGGAGGACCATGGGTTGAACTTTGGGGCGACTGGATCTATCGCATATACGTCCCGTAACACACGCTTCCGCTCCCTCTTGGGGATGTGGGTTGCGTATATCATGTTCACCGTCCGCACTTGCAGGGGAAATCCCTTCTGTCCACTGTTGTTCAGTGGCCTGGGCTCCTCCTCGTCATCGCTATGCAACCCCTTGTCTTTGTTTTCGGCTCTTAACTTGCCTGCCTGCTTAAACACCCAACAGTCCCTGTTGGTGTGATTGGCTGGCTTTTCGGGGGTGACATGTATCTGGCACAAGCGGTCGAGTATTCGGTCCAAACTGGACGGGCCCTGAGTATTTCTTTTGAATGGCTTTTTCCGTTGACCGGATTTGTAGCCTCGGAATCCGGCATTAACTGCCGTATCCTCGTTGCTGTCGCTGTTAACGCGGCGCTTTTGTTTGTTCCGACGCGACCTGTCGCTTTTGTCCTTGGTATTCGAATTACCAGGGTTCTTGGTTAAATTGTTGCTGCGAGCTAGCCAGCTGTCTTCTCCCGCGCAAAAGCGGGTCATGAGTGTCGTGAGGGCTGCCATAGATTTCAGCTTTTCCTGTCCCAGGTGCCGGGCAAGCCACCCATCACGGATATTATGCTTGAAGGCCGCTAAGGCCTCTGCGTCCGGATAGTCGACTATCTGGTTTTTCTTTGTTAGGAACCGTGTCCAGAATTGCCTGGCCGATTCCTCTGGCTGCTGAATTATGTGGCTTAGGTCATCGGCGTCCGGTGGTCGCACATAAGTGCCCTGGAAGTTGTCAAGGAATGCGGCTTCCAGGTCCTCCCAAGAACCAATTGAGTCTGTTGGCAAGCTGTTAAGCCAATGCCGGGCCGGTCCCTTAAGTTTGAGTGGGAGGTATTTGATGGCGTGTAGATCATCACCGCGGGCCATGTGGATATGAAGGAGATAATCCTCGATCCATACCGCAGGATCTGTTGTGCCATCGTACGATTCGATGTTTATGGGTTTGAAGCCCTCAGGGATTTTATGATCCATTACTTCATCTGTGAAGCATAGTGGGTGTGCGGCGCCTCTGTATTGGGCTATATCACGACGTGGCTCGAAGGAGCTTTGTCTGTTGAGTTCGTCCCGGCCGGATTTATTGCATCTGGAGTGACGATCACCGTCATGTGCCATGGGACGCCTGCGCGATCCGTAGATCGATCTTGTTTGCCTTGCCTTGTCCTCCAGTATGTCGCGCAGGTCGGGCGCTTTTTCCCGTGCCTTAGTATGCTTGGCGCGGCGTCGGAGCATGGCTTGAGTGGAGGGCCAAGAGGCCTCTCTGTCGCGGCCACAAGGTGGCCAGTCGGCCATGTCATGCGCTGGTGATGTAGGTGCTTCCTCCTCTAGTCGGGGTAGCAGCCTGCGCTTTGGGTAACTCTTTGAGGGGCGTTCGAGTTCATACTCTTTGGCTGCAAGGACTTCAGTCCATCTGTCAACTAGCAAATCCTGATCAGCTCTAAGCTGTTGTTGCTTTTTCTTGAGGTTGCTTGCCGTGGCCATAAGCCTGCGTTTAAAACGCTCTTGTTCTGTGAGATCCTCTGGCACGACGAACTCGTCGTCGTCGAGGCTTGCCTCGTCTTTGGAGGGAGGCATATAATTTTCGTCCTCAACCTCTTGGTCCGCCGCCCTCTCGTGAGGGTTGGCTTCTCTGTCCTCCTGTGCTGAATCTTGCTGGAGTGGGTGTTCTTCGGCGCTATCCGGAGTAGTATTATCTCCCGTGCCGAAATCATCGTTTTTGCTTTGGCGGGATTTAGAGCGGCGCCGCTGACGCTGGCGCTTAGGCTGTTTCTTAGAGGTATCGTCCCCCGCTGTTCCATCGCCATCTCCATCCTTTGGGGTGTCCACCATATATATGTCATATGACGAGGTGGCCTTACAGCGCCCTACAGGTGCTGGTTCTTGTTTGTCTCCTGCATCATCGTCCATGCCTGATGTCTGCTACACAACCTTCTTCTTGTAGATGTTGTTGGGCCTTCAAGTGCAGAGGTTTGTAGGACAGTAGCAAATTTCCCTCAAGTGGATGACCTAAGGTTTATCAATCCGTAGGAGGCGTCGGATGAAGATGGTCTCTCTCAAGCAACCCTGCAACCAAATAACAAAGAGTCTCTTGTGTCCCCAACACACCCAATACAATGGTAAATTGTATAGGTGCACTAGTTCAGCGAAGAGATGGTGATACAAGTGCAATATGGATGGTGGATAAAGGTATTTGTAATCTGAAAATATAAAAACAGCAAGGTAACAAGTGGTAAAAGTGAGCGTAAACGGTATTGCAATGGTAGGAAACAAGGCCTAGGGTTCATACTTTCACTAGTGCAAGTTCTCTCAACAATAATAACATAGATAGAACATATGACAAGCCCTCAACATGCAACAAAGAGTCACTCCAAAGCCACTAATAGCGGAGAACAAACATAGAGATTATGGTAGGGTACGAAACCACCTCAAAGTTATTCTTTCAAATCAATCCGTTGGGCTATTCCTATAAGTGTCACAAACAACCCTAGAGTTTTTACTAGAATAACACCTTAAGATACAAATCAACCAAAACCCTAATGTCACCTAGATACTCCATTGTCACCTCAAGTATCCGTGGGCATGATTATATGATATGCATCACACAATCTCAGATTTATCCAACCAACATAAAAGTGCTACAAAGAGTGCCCCAAAGTTTCTACCGGAGAATCAAGAACGTGTGCCAACCCCTATGCATAGGTTCCCAAGTGTCATGAAACCCGCAAGTTGATCACCAAGACATACATCAAGTGTTCTCATAAAGACTCAATCTGATAAGATAACTTCAGAAGGGGAAACTCAATTCATCACAAAGGAGTAGAGGGGGAGAAACATCATAAGATCCAACTACAATAGCAAAGCTCGGGATACATCAAGATCGTGCCATAGAGGAAAACAAGAGAGAGAGATCAAACACATAGCTACTGGTACATACCCTCAACCCCGAGGGAGAACTACTCCCTCCTCGTCATGAAGAGCACTGGGATGATGAAGATGGACACCGGAGAGGGATTGCCCCCTCCGGCAGGGTGCCGGAACGGGTCTAGATTGAGTTTCGGTGGCTACGGAGGCTTCTGGCGGCGGAACTCCCGATCTATCTTCTGTTCTAGAAGTTTTAGGGTATGACGGTATATATGGGTGAAAGGAGTACGTCGGTGGAGCTACGGGGGCCCCACGAGGCAGGGGGCGCGCCCAGGGGGGAGGGCGCACCCCCCACCCTCGTGAGCACCTCCCGTATCTTCTGACGTGGGGTCCAAGTCCATCAGGTGGGTTTCCTTCCAAAAATAACTTCTCCAGTTGATTTCGTTCCGTTTTGACTCCGTCTGATATTCCTTTTCCTCGAAACACTGAAATAGGCATAAAACAACAAATATGGGTTGGGCCTCCGGTTAATAGGTTAGTCCCAAAAATAATATGGAAGTGGAAAATAAAGCCCAATATTGCCTAAAATAGTAGATAATATAGCATGGAGCAATCAAAAATTATAGATATGTTGGAGACGTATCAAGCATCCCCAAGCTTAATTCCTGCTCGTCCTCGAGTAGGTAAATGATAAAAAAGATAATTTTTGATGTGGAATGCTAGTTGGCATAATTTCATTGCAATTCTTCTTACTTGTGATATGAATATTCAGATCCGAAAGATTCAAGACAAAAGTTCATATTGACATAAAAATAATAATACTTCAAGCATACTAACAAAGCAATCATGTCTTCTCAAAATAACATGGCCAAAGAAAGTTATCCCTACAAAATCATATAGTCTTGCTATGCTCCAACTTCCCCACACAAAATATTTAAATCATGCACAACCCCGATGACAAGCCAAGCAATTGTTTCATACTTTAACATTTTCAAAACTTTTTCAATCTTCACGCAATACATGAGCGTGAGCCATGGATATAACACTATATGTGGAATAGAATGGTGGTTGTGGAGAAGACAAAAAGAGGGAAGATAGTCTCACATCAACTAGGTGTATCAACGGGCTATGAAGATGCCCATCAATAGATATCAATGTGAGTGAGTAGGGATTGCCATGCAACGGATGCACTAGAGCTATAAGTATGTGAAAGCTCAACAAAAGAAACTAAGTGGGTGTGCATCCAACTCGCTTGCTCAAGAAGACCTAGGGCATTTTGAGGAAGCCCATCATTGGAATATACAAGCCAAGTTCTATAATAAAAAATTCCCACTGTATATGAAAGTGACAAAATGAGAGACTCTCTATCATGAAGATCATGGTGCTACTTTGAAGCACAAGTGTGGTAAAAGGATAGTAGCATTGTCCCTTCTCTCTTTTTCTCTCATTTTTTTGTTTGGGCCTTTTCTCTCTTTTTTATGGCCTCTTTTTTTCTCTTTTTTTTCGTCCGGAGTCTCATCCCGACTTGTGGGGGAATCATAGTCTCCATCATCCTTTCCTCACTTGGGACAATGCTCTAATAATGATGATCATCACACTTTTATTTTTCTTACAACTCAACAATTACAACTCGATACTTAGAACAAAATATGACTCTATATGAATGCCTCCGACGGTGTACCGGGATATGCAATATGACAATGATGGAGTGTGTCATAATAAACGGAACGGTGGAAAGTTGCATGGTAATATATCTCGGAATGGATATGGAAATGCCATAATAGGTAGGTATGGTGGCTGTTTTGAGGAAGGTATATGGTGGGTGTATGATACCGGCGAAAGGTGCGCGGTATTAGAGAGGCTAGCAAAGGTGGAAGGGTGAGAGTGCGTATAATCCATGGACTCAACATTAGTCATAAAGAACTCATATACTTATTGCAAAAATCTACAAGTTATCAAAGCAAAGTATTACGCGCATGCTCCTAGGGGGATAGATTGGTAGGAAAAGACCATCGCTCGTCCCCGACCGCCACTCATAAGGAAGACAATCAATAAATAAATCATGCTCCGACTTCATCACATAACGATTCACCATACGTGCATTCTACGGGAATCACAAACTTCAACACAAGTATTTCTCAAATTCATAACCACTCAACTAGCATGACTCTAATATCACCATCTCCATATCTCAAAACAATTATCAAGTATCAAACTTCTCATAGTATTCAACACACTCATAAGAGAATTTTATTATTCTTGAATACCTAGCATATTAGGATTTTAAGCAAATTACCATGCTATTTAAGACTCTCAAAATAATCTAAGTGAAGCATGAGAGTTCATCTATTTCTTCAAAATAAAACTACCACCATGCTCTAAAAGATATAAGTGAAGCACTAGAGCAACAACAAACAACTCCGAAAGATATAAGTGAAGATCAATGAGTAGTTTAATAATTATGCAACTATGTGAAGACTCTCTAACATTTAATAATTTCAGATCTTGGTATTTTATTCAAACATCAAGCAAAGCAAAAGAAAATGACATCTAAGAATAGCAAACATCATGTGAAGAAGCAAAAACTTAGGATCAACCGATACTAACCGATAGTTGTTGAAGAAGAAAGGTGGGATGCCAACCGGGGCATCCCCAAGCTTATACACTTGAGACTTCTTGAAATATTATCTTGGGATGCCTTGGGCATCCCCGAGCTTGAGCTTTTGTGTCTCCTTAATTCCTCTCATATCACGGTCTCCCTAAATCTCAAAAGCTTCATCCACACAAAACTCAACAAGGACTCGTGAGATAAGTTAGTATAAACCATTGCAAAAACCTTATCATACTCTACTGTAGCAAATCACTAAAATTATTATTCAACATTGCATACTAAATGCCTCTGCATATTGAATAGTCCTATCCTCAAATAGAATCATTAAAGAAGCAAACATATGCAAACAATGCAAACATAACAGCAATCTGCCTAAACAGGATAGTCTGTAAAGAATGCAGAAACATCCATACTTCCCTAGCTCCAAAAATTATGAAAGAAAATTCTCACTGTAGTAAATTTATCAGAGCTTAATATGCAAAAGGTTTCAACATTTTATCACATTCTGACTTTTCTAGGGAATTATTGCAACAGAGGTAAACTTTCTGTTTTCAAACAGCAACATGTATACTTGTAGCATAGGCATAGTAAAGGCTATCAATGCCACTTTTATTGAAATAAAAGATGCAAAACATTTTTCTAAATAACAGCAAGCAAATCCTAACAAAATAAATTGACGCTCCAAGCAAAACACATATCATGTGACGAATAAAAATATAGCTCCAAGTAAAGTTACCGATGAACGAAGACGAAAGAGGGGATGCCTTCCGGGGCATCCCCAAGCTTAGGCTCTTGGTTGTCCTTGAATATTACCTTGGGGTGCCTTGGGCATCCCCAAGCTTAGGCTCTTGCCACTTCTTATTCCATAATCCATCGAATCTTTACCCAAAACTTGAAAACTTCACAACACAAAACTTAAAGTAGAAAACTTGTGAGCTCCGTTAGTATAAGAAAATAAATCACCACTTAAAGGTACTGTAATGAACTCATTCTTTATTTATATTGGAGTTAAACCTACTGTATTCCAACTTATATATGGTTTATAAACTATTTTACTAGCCATAGATTCATCAAAATAAGTAAACAACACATGAAAAACAGAATCTGTCAAAAACAGAACAGTCTGTAGTAATCTGGACCAAACGTATACTTCTGGAACTCATAAAATTCTCAAATAAATTTCTAGACCTGAGGAATGTATCTATTAATCATCTCCAAAAAGAATTAACTAAATATAACTCTCCAAATAAAAATGGCAGCAGTTCTCATGAGCGCTAAAGTTTCTGTTTTTGACAGCATGATCAACAAGACTTTCCCCAAGTCTTCCCAAAGGTTCTACTTGGCACATACACTAATTAAACACATAAAACCACATCTAAACAGAGGCTATATGAATTATTTATTACTAAACAGGAACAAAATTCAAGGAACAAAAATAACATTGGGTTGCCTCCCAACAAGCGCTATCGTTTAACGCCCCTAGCTAGGCATGATGATTTCAATGATGCTCACATAAAAGATAAGAATTGTAACATAAAGAGAGCATCATGAATAATATGACTAGCACATTTAAGTCTAACCCACTTCCTATGCATAGGTATTTTGTGAGAAAACAACTTGTGGGGACAAGAATCAACTTGCATAGGAAGGTAAAACAAGCATAACTTCAAAATTTTAAGAACATAGAGAGGAAACTTGATATTATTGCAATTCCTACAAGCATATGTTCCTCCCTCATAATAATTTTCAGTAGCATCATGAATGAATTCAACAATATAACCAGCACCTAAAGCATTCTTTTCATGATCTACAAGCATAGAAAATTTATTACTCTCCACATAGGCAAAATTCTTCTCATTCGGAATAGTGGGAGTATCATAGGAAAGTCGAATACTATAAATTGTTTCCATATTAAAAGAGTAATGTTCAGAGAAGGGGTAATCATAATCATGACAAGTTTTATAAATATAATCATCACTACTTTTTATAGCATAAGTTTCATCACAATAATCATCATAAGTAGCAACTTTGTTCTCATCATAATCACTTTGCATATCAAAATATGGAAGGCTAAAAATATCATCATTATTAAACATAGAATCCCCAAGCTTGGGACAGACATTAATTGCAGCAAATATATTCTCAAATATGTCATCCTAATCAAACATAGCTTCCCCAAGCTTGGGACAGACATTAATTGCAGCAAATATATTCTCAAATATGTCATCCTAATCAAACATAGCTTCCCCAAGCTTGGGCCTTTTCGTATCATAAGCATAATCACTCTCATCATTAATAGCATGGATAGCACCAATAGTATATCAATTATTATATTCTTCCAAGCATGTGCCAAAAAGATTTTCAAGATCATAAGAAGTATCATTATCTTCCCAATCATAATCATCACAACAAGCAATAGGCATAACGAGATCATCATCAAGTGTATCATCTTCATTTTCATGAGGCACAACAATAATAGGAGCAACTTTATTTGGGAGAGATACCTTTTTACCTCTCTTCATTTTTCTTTTCTTCTTCTTTACCACATCGTGTGTGGGTTCAATCCTCTTTTTGGAGCTCCTTATTAATGAGATTGGTTGAATAGGAGGCTCCTCCTCGTTGCCTGATTCATCATAAGAGATAATAGGAGGATATTGGAAGTCTCTTCCCTTTCATTAGTATTCTCTTCATCTTCTATTTGTTTCCTTTTCTTTATGTAGTTGGCAATATAAGGATTTTCAATGCAATTAACCGCACAATACATATAAATATTCTGTAGATCAAAATCAAGAACTCTATCAAGATTAAACTTTGGAATACCCTCAGTTATACGTTTCATTTCTTCATAACCCAAAAGAAGGCTAAGCTCTTTATGATGCTCAAGGGTAATCAAATTATCACAATGTTTGGACACGACTTGATCATGAAACAAATAGCATTGGAGCTTTAAATGACCATGTTCATTGCAAAGTTCACAAGGGGCATGAAAAATATTGAATCTTTCAGCACATTCATCTAGACTTTCTTGCAACAATTTAGTTTCTAAGTACTTATGCCTCTTACAATATCTATCTTCCCTATTCGGTATGTACTTGCAAACCCAATCTACTCCACAAAAATTGACATGTTTATAGGAGGTATTTTCATCATAACTAGTGCAATCATCATTAGCATCATGGATATTCAAAGAATTCGTACTAACAACATTGCAATCATGCTGATCATTCAAAGATTTAGTGCCAAACATTTTGTAGATTTCTTCTTCTAGAACTTGAGCACAATTATCCTTTCCATCATACTCACGAAAGATATTAAAAAGGTGAAGCGTATGAGACAAACTCAATTCCATTTGTTTGTAATTTTCTTTTATAAACTAAACTAGTGATAAAACAAGAAACTAAAAGACTCGATTGAAAGATCTAAAGATATACCTTCAAGCACTCACCTCCCCGGCAACGGCGCCAGAAAAGAGCTTGATGTCTACTACACAACCTTCTTCTTGTAGACGTTGTTGGGCCTCCAAGTGCAGAGGTTTGTAGGACAGTAGCAAATTTCCCTCAAGTAGATGACCTAAGGTTTATCAATCCGTAGGAGGCGTAGGATGAAGATGGTCTCTCTCAAGCAATCCTACAACCAAATAACAAAGAGTCTCTTGTGTCCCCAACACACCCAATACAATGGTAAATTGTATAGGTGCACTAGTTCGGCGAAGAGATGGTGATACAAGTGCAATATGGATGGTAGATAAAGGTATTTGTAATCTGAAAATATAAAAACAGCAAGGTAACAAGTGGTAAAAGTGAGCGTAAACGGTATTGCAATGGTAGGAAACAAGGCCTAGGGTTCATACTTTCACTAGTGCAAGTTCTCTCAACAATAATAACATAGATAGAACATATGACAAGCCCTCAACATGCAACAAAGAGTCACTCCAAAGCCACTAATAGCGGAGAAAAAACGTAGAGATTATGGTAGGGTACGAAACCACCTCAAAGTTATTCTTTCAAATCAATCCGTTGGGCTATTCCTATAAGTGTCACAAACAACCCTAGAGTTTTTACTAGAATAACACCTTAAGATACAAATCAACCAAAACCCTAATGTCACCTAGACACTCCATTGTCACCTCAAGTATCCGTGGGCATGATTATACGATATGCATCACACAATCTCAGATTTATCCAACCAACATAAAAGTGCTACAAAGAGTGCCCCAAAGTTTCTACCGGAGAATCAAGAACGTGTGCCAACCCCTATGCATAGGTTCCCAAGTGTCACGAAACCCGCAAGTTGATCACCAAGACATACATCAAGTGTTTTCATAAAGACTCAATCCGATAAGATAACTTCAAAAGGGTAAACTCAATTCATCACAAAGGAGTAGAGGGGGAGAAACATCATAAGATCCAACTACAATAGCAAAGCTCGGGATACATCAAGATCGTGCCATAGAGGAACACGAGAGAGAGAGAGAGATCAAACACATAGCTACTGGTACATACCCTCAGCCCTGAGGGAGAACTACTCCCTCCTCGTCATGGAGAGCACCGGGATGATGAAGATGGACACCGGAGAGGGATTGCCCCCTCCAGCAGGGTGCCAGAACGGGTCTAGATTGAGTTTCGGTGGCTACGGAGGCTTATGGCGGCGGAACTCCCGATCTATCTTCTGTTCTAGAAGTTTTAGGGTATGACAGTATATATGGGTGAAAGGAGTACGTCGGTGGAGCTACGGGGGCCCCACGAGGCAGGGGGCGCGCCCAGGGGGGAGGGCGCACCCCCCACCCTCGTGAGCACCTCCCGTATCTTCTGACATGGGGTCCAAGTCCATCAGGTGGGTTTCCTTCCAAAAATAACTTCTCCAGTTGATTTCGTTCCGTTTTGACTCCGTCTGATATTCCTTTTCCTCGAAACACTAAAATAGGCATAAAACAACAAATCTGGGCTGGGCCTCCGGTTAATAGGTTAGTCCCAAAAATAATTTAAAAGTGGAAAATAAAGCCCAATATTGCCTAAAATAGTAGATAATATAGCATGGAGCAATCAAAAATTATAGATACGTTGGAGACGTATCAATGCCGTCGATGTCTTCGGAGTCGAAGTCAAGCATGTCGGTTAAGTCGTCGACAGTGGCTACCAAGTGGGTGGTGGGTGGGTTTTGAATTTCTTCATCGTCCGTATCCCAACGTTGCTGACCGTAATCCGGCCAGGGCTCTACTGATAAAGAGAGAGACTTTAGAGAATTCAGGATGTCGCCGAAGGGCGAGTGCTGAAAGATGTTCGCGGCGGTGAACTCCATTATCGGTGCCCAATCAGATTCAATCGGCAGGGGCGCGGGGGGCTCGGAGTTCGGAGAGGAATCCGGCTCCTCGGAGTCACGGGCCATGCAGAGTGTGGGGCTGGAGTTCGGCTCGATCGCCTCTGAGATCGCAGCCCCTGAGGCAGCGTCCAACCGCTGATCCTCGATCGGCGCAGTAGGCTCTGAAACAATGGTCGGAACCGATGCCTGTGCGGCCTCCAAGGCGCTGTTCGGCGACAGAGCTATATCATGCCCATCGAGACAGTGCGGCGCGCTTGGCTGTGGCTCGAATCCGTCGAAGATCAAGTCCCCGCGGATGTCAGCCGTGTAGTTTATGCTTCCAAACCTGACCTGATGGCTAGGGGCGTAGCTTTCGATCTGCTCAAGGTGGCCAAGCGAATTGGCCCGCAGTGCGAAGCCGCCGAAGACGAAGATCTGTCTGGGGAGAAAAGTCTCACCCTGGACTGCATTCTATTGATGATCAAAGGAGCCATCGGGCCTGAAAGCGATGACACAGAGGAACTCTCAATGAAAGCACCAATGTCGGTGTCAAAACCGGCGGATCTCGGGTAGGGGGTCCCGAACTGTGTGTCTAGGCCGGATGGTAACAGGAGGCAAGGAACATGATGTTTTACCCAGGTTCGGGCCCTCTTGATGGAGGTAAAACCCTACGTCCTGCTTGATTAATATTGATGATATGGGTAGTACAAGAGTAGATCTACCACGAGATCAAGGAGGCTAAACCCTAGAAGCTAGCCCATGGTATGATTGTTGTATGATGAAGTTGTCCTACGGACTAAAACCCTCCGGTTTATATAGACACCGGAGAGGGTTAGGGTTACACAAAGTCGGTTACAATGGTAGGAGATCTTGAATATCCGCATCGCCAAGCTTGCCTTCCATGCCAAGGAAAGTCCCACCCGGACACGGGACGAAGTCTTCAATCTTGTATCTTCATAGTCCTGGAGTCCGGCTGAAGGTATAGTCCGGCTACCTGAACACCCCCTAATCCAGGACTCCCTCACTCTCCAATGCCTCTTGTTTTGTAGTACATTGAGCCATCACGGTTGGATTCCCTGGTTCAATAAAGCGGCTCCCGGTGATCTGAACGTCTTGTGCGGACGGTGATGGCGGGTTGGCTGAGCTTGATGGTCCAGTAGCAGAAGGATTCACAGTGGTCTCATCAAACGACGGCTCAGGAGGGTTTGCTTCTACATCAACAGGCGGGTCTGCTGGAGCGTTGGTTAATGGAGAAGGTGGCCTGGCCGGGTCAGATGCAAGCACTGGTGGGTCTTCCACCGGTTTAGCTACCTTCACTTTTTTGGATTTAGCTTGGCCACTAAGAAAAATGTTGCAAGATCATCAGTATAAAGGTACAATTTGAACAACCCGGAAAATATGAGGATTTTTCATTACCAAGGGGCAGTCTTGAAAGCCGGAAACTGCGTCTGCGATGAGTCGCCAGAAGAGCGAGACACCTCCTGAAAGGATAAAATAGAGTTAAAAGAAATACAAAGGGAAGGATCCATTAAACAGAGTTAAAGACAGAAAGAAGTAAACCTCATTCGGACGTTTCTGAGGAGTTTGTTGAAGAACGACATCCGGCTCATCTTCAGTCCAAGCTTGACGGCGGCTTTCATGCTGCTGTTTTTTCAAACAAAAGTTGGGGTCCAAGTGAGCTAAAGGTTAGAAAACCTTAATTTACGGATCACTCGTCGAACTTTTTGTCTTGGCAAGGGCTCTGAGTCAGAGGAAATGATAGTTACCTCTGCTTCCACAGCCTGATTGGCCCCAGTGTCATCCTGGTAATGATCAGTGTCAATAAGATTGTTAAAAATTGGCCAAGGGAATCAAGGGCTACCTCCGGGTCAAATGTATCATCAAGCTTCATCAAATCTTCAGCAGTGCTCTTTTTCTTATTTTTCGACCTCCGGGTCATTTTCTTGGCGTTTATGGCGGCGGCTTTCGCTTTCTTGGCAGCCTCATGGTCATACTTAACTTTCCAGAAGTCAGAGTTGGCCTGTGGATAGATAAAAACAAGATAAAGAGTCAGGCAAGTATTAAAACAATACTGCTGGGAAAATACAAAGGAGAGAAATAACGACATCCTTACTTCTGGCACCGGGTTAAGCTAGCAGAAGGGGTTTAACCCGACAACACTGCAATCTTCGTATTTCCCGTTCACCAAAAGAGTTGACATTGAGACAATATCTTCTTCTGTCAATTGAACGAAGCTGTGACGAAGAGAGTCATCGGGACCTCCACCATACTCATACATCAGCTTTGACCGGCGGCTCAAAGGGATGACCCGCCATGAGATCCAACAACGGGCAGATTAACTGCAGTTAACCCATTCCCCAACATAGCATTGATCCTTTTGATGGATGGTATCAGCCTCTTGCGTTCAATGACAGTAAGCTTGTCAGGAAGCGCGAACTTGGAATCACGACGATCGGGGGGGGGGGGGGTAACCCGACAGGGGCTTCTCGTTTGCTGGCGAGGTGTCCTGGTAGTAGAACCAAGTCTGGTTCCAGTCCTTTGGGTGACTTGGTAAGACAATGAGGGGTAAGACGACACCTTGTCGGCGCTGGATTGATATGCCTCCAAGCTCTAAGCTAAGGCCGTTGGTGCACTCATTCTGCCGGTTCAGATAAAAGTATTCTCTAAATAACTCCACGGTCGGCTCTTGTTGAAGATATACTTCACAGAGTACTTGGAAGTTACAAATATTAGATATGGAATTAGGCCTGATATCTTGAGGATGGAGTTTGAAAAAATGGAGGACCTCTCTGAAGAACTTTGAGCCGGGCGGTGAGAAGCCACGGTTCATGTGGTCAGTAAAAACGATCACCTCACCGTCTCTCGGATTAGGCCGTTCTTCTTCTGGGTCAGGGGCACGGTAAGACATGACGGTTTTCGCTGGCAGAAATCCTATGATGAAGAACTTTTTTAAACGTTCCTCAGTTATGGTTGATGGAACCCAGTTACAGATGGTTGGCGTTTTGGACGGCATGATGTGCAAGGAACTGAAAAGAAAAGCAACATGCCGGTTCAGTTTAACGGTGAGATTAATAGTTAAGGGATGAAGATGCAAAACAAGTAATGGCGGCTTAGTTAAGGGCTAATGACATATAAAGGAAAATTAAGCTGGCATGATAAGCCGCCATGACTACAGATATTTGAAGAAGGCAAATTCAGCTAAGTATTGAGACAAACAAGTTTCCTACATTGCTTGGTATTATTCCAGATCAAATGGTTGTTCAAAATGAAAACAATTCTAGACCTAAAAGGTTCAGTACAGAGGAGTCGGTAAGTTCTGAAGCAGCCTTTTTTCAGAGAAAGGGATCCGTGGGTTAAGAAGAGGTACAAAAACACTACCGCACGAGCATATATACGAGTTTTTGGATCAGAAAAAGCTGGCGGTGGAAGAACTATGATGAACTACGAAGAACACGCAGGAGCTTGGAAACCCTAATGCAGATCTGAGAAACAAAGGAAAGAAAATTTACGGTTGCAGGTCTACTTCGGAGGTCGCCGCGGTTTTCTCTGATCGGTTCAGGTTGATGCAGCGACCAAAGTCGATGGAGACGGAGATGAGGCGCGGCGGCGGCAGAACTCGAGTAGCAGAGGGTTTGTGCAAGGAAGAAGACGGCGCGAGAAAGGAGAATGAGAAGGCCGAGGCGTGCCTATTTATAAGGAAAAGATGCGAACAGACGGGCGCGAAGATCAAGGAAGAGCCAAATAAATGGTTATCCAACTATACAGGCACCTTGATTCTCGGGAAACATTAAAGATAAAAGATCCGTTGGAGGATGGCGTCATGAAAGTTTTTTGCATTTTCAAGAGGTGACGTCACGGCGGGTTATAAGAAAATTTCAGCAAAGATAAGAAGATGGATTTTTGTCTAAGTATTGAAGATTGACAAAAAACGAAGTTCAAAGTCAACCCGAGGCCTAATATTGGGGATATTACTATCAGTTATGACCCGTCCAGGAGGGGCCGGGTCAGCCCCAATGGCGGGTTACACAAGAAGCCTAGTAAACATTCAAGATTATAGTTTATTAAGTTTTATAGAAGGCCCAAAGGCCTAAAGACGGTTTAAGGCCCGATATTATGAACCGCCGTATGTAAAGAAAGACATGTAAAGGAAGTCACCGAGCCGGACACGATTATGAGCTGGTTGGGACTCTGTAGGCCACCAGGCGTCAACCCATGTATATAAGGGGACGACCTGGTGGCGGCTTAGGATAAGAAACAACAAGTCGATAACCAAGCCGGCGAGTTGAGCCTCTTGATGATCGAAACCCAGCAATACTAATACCAACTAGACGTAGGCTTTTACCTTCATCGTAAGGGGCCGAACAAGTATAAAACTCTCTCGTGTCTTTTGTCCCGATTAATCCCTTTAAGCTTCCTAGTGCGATGGCCCTACGACTAAGTCCTTGCTCTAGGACATCTGCCGTGACAATTCCATGACAATAGTGTTAGTTGCAAGGGAAGATGATTTATGTTATAACATTAGCTTGTCATGTATGTAAGAGTTATAACTTTTTTTGGAGAACATAATCACGTATAGTTAACTCGTGTCCCGTCTCTCCAACACAATGAAGCTTAGATGGGTTGTTACCTGCTCGTGCTTGTTATGCAAGTAGTAGTAACTTGTGTTCCCCTGACTTCTTATGCGCAGTTTACTGCTTTCAGTAACCCATTCATCCTGATGTACTCCCTTGGTTCCATATTATATACTAAGTCGGCGACACTTAATATGTAGCGGAGGGAGTAATTTATTTGGTTATCTACTGCTTCCAGTCCTTTTTACTCTGCATATTAGAATTCTTTGAAGTCAAACCTCATAAAATTTGACCATATTTAATGAAAAAATATCAACATCTGCCATGCTAAAGTTATATAATATGAAACTTTAAGTCATGACACATCTAGTGGTATTGATTTCAGATTATGAATGTTGACGCTTTTTTCTACAAAGTTGGTCAAACTTTACGAGGCTTGACTTCAGTCAAATCTTATATGCGAACTAAAAAAGACCGGAGAGAGTATCTTCTTTGCTTATCAGTGGCACTAAGAGCATCTCCAGCAGCCCCGCTTCCCAAAAAGAACTGCTCATACTGAGGTAGTTGGACAAAAAAAGTGCTCAAACAGCTCTACTTTTTTGTACGTCGGAATTCCCTATATGGCGCATTCTGCTTCTGTCAACCTTTCACACAGGAAGCTGGCAAGCGAGCGGACGGTCCACCTCGAGTGTGAGCTAACCGGTTTTGGGAGCCTTCTAGAATGTCCTGAACCAGGTTTTTTCTGGTTTTATATTTTTTGTTTTTCTGCTTCTTTTTCTTTTCCCTTTTCCCTTTTTGTTTTTCTGTTTCTTTATTCTTTCATAATTCACAATTTTCATTTTTATAAATGTCTAAAATTTCAAAAATTTCTTTGCATTCTATTTTTTGTGGGGAATTTCAAAACATGTTCAAAATCTATTTGGTCACTTTTTAAAAAACTTTTCTTCAAACATTTTCAAAATATGTTTTTTTCCAAAAAAATTCACCAATTTGAATATGTTTGTATTTTTTAAAAAATAATGTTTTCAAAATGTGTTCAGAATTTCAATAAATGTTCCCTTTTAAAAAAAATAATAGATCCAAAAAATGTTTGCTGTTTCAAATATCGTTTGGAGTTTCAAAAAATGTTTGCGTTTTAAAAAAGTTTCCAATTGAAAAAAAATCAAGATTCAAAAAAAATTGTGTTATAAAACATATTTGAGATTTAAAAAAAATGTTTGCGTCCAATTTTTTTTAAGTTTTGAAAAAAATATTCACATTTTCAAAAAGGTTCATGTTTCAAAAAAATCTATTTTGAACAACTATTTGAGATTTGTTCAGAATTTAAAAAATGTTTGTATTTCAAAAAATGGTCGCAAATTTGAAAAAGTGTTTGCACTTGGAAAATGTGTTCAGAATTTCAAAAAATGACCCCGTTTCAAAAACAATCACAGATCTAAAAAATGTTTGCGGTTTCAAATTTTGGTCAGAGTTACATAAATATTTTTGTTTTCAAAAAAGTTTTAAATGTCAAAAAATGTGCAAGATTCAAAACAATATTGGAGATATTTCAAAAAATGTTGAGTTTTGAAAAAACATTCACAATTTTGAAAAAAAATTGGGTTTCAAAAAATATTAACCTTTTGAAAAAAGCATTCTGTTTTGAAGTTTCAAAATATGCCTCAAATATGTCACTGTTGATAGTTCTTAATGTTCCCCCCTACGTATTAGCCACCAAAACTCATCAGCTCAAGTGGCTGGCCATGTGCGCTCATAAGCGCAAGGTGTCGTGTTCGATCCACTGCTTTTCGAGTGCCTCATGGCTCGATGTCTTTGGGCACTAGGAGATGAAGAGGTGCTAGAGCATGTGATATCGAATCAGACAAATGTTGCATATCTATGGCTTTTTTTGGCTTTTTGAATCCATGAATCAATCGGATCTGGCTCGGGTGTTAATCACCATGTGGGCTATCTGGTGGGCGAGGAGACGGGAGATACATGACGACAAATTTAAGAGTCCTCTTACAACGCTGTACTTTATCAAACAAATATCTTGAAAACCTGAAAATAGTTGTTGCTCGGAATCCTGGTTCCATTAACTCTTCGGCTACACCTTGTCAGAGGGTTTCTAGATGGATGACACCCGAGGGAGAAGCTGCAAAAAAATTTTGATGGTGGACTATCTCGCCATGGCAATATGGGTGTAGTGGCGGATGTCTGTAGGGGAAAGGAGGGCTGTAACGTGTGAACCTCTGTTTTTGTTTTTGACGGCCTAGTAGAGCCAGCTAGCGTGGAAGCACATGCATGCAATGAGGCTCTAGCCATTGCCTGGAACCTCAATCTCACATACCTGGTTATTGCCTGGGATTGTATTGGAGTTATTTCAAACATCAACAATGGTGCTGCAACATCCTATGCTTTGGTTCCGAGCGAGATCGATCACAGAAGCTAGGATCTTGCAAATGACGGCTTTCGGTTTGAGAATAGAGAGGCCAACTTTGAAGTACATGCAATAGCAAAAGCAGCTTCTGACTCTTCCTGTAGGATGCCATATGTGGGTAGGGATACTTCCTGAAATTGCTTGGTATCCCTTATGTTTTGAACGTTGAATAATAAAATCCCTAATTCACCTTTTTTTAGACAAAAAAATCCTTATAATTCACTAAGAAAGAAGTACGTCCACCAACGAAGCCGCCCCATTCCAACGCCCGCCTGGGCCTCAACATATGGCCCAACGAAGTCCAACTCCAACCCAGTTTCTTCTGGCACGGCAACGGCAGGCACATCCTTCCCCACAGACTTCGCCGCGCCCCCGCCGCCTCTTTCGTCTTCGATTCCCCAATCCCCGCCGCTCCCCCCCCCCTCCCCCTCCCCCAAAAATCTTCCTAAATTGCCAGTCTTCGCACCAGCCGGCGGAACCCTAGCTCTGGAGCTGCTGCCAGATCAGGGCGGCGGAATCGGCGGCTCCTTCCCTGGCGCCGCACTTCGGAGGCTTGCGCCGCTCGGCGCGTCCCCAGTCCGCGTCTTTCCTCCGGCCACACCTTCAGGATTCGGGCCGCTCCTCTTTACCCCTGCGCGTGCACATGTATGATTCTGACCTTGGTAGCGCTCCGGTCTCTCTCTGATCTTGGCCCTTCTGTCGTTGATGCCCCGATGCTGTTGCCGCTGTCCTTATGCAATACAATTCATTCACGAACACAATTGATTCTGATTCATGCGCCAACTACTCTTCTATGAAATCAGTATTTGCTAGTATTAGATGTCAATGGACCATCAAAACTTAAGAAAAAAAATATATTCTTATAAGCTGCTAACTCTTCAATTCTTGCTAGATAGTCTGTCATGTTGTCAGTTTTTAATGTGAATAAGCACTTTCATTTCATAGATCACAGACCCCATGCTTAATAGTCCATTGCAAGAATTATATTATTCAAGGAGGTGTCCAGGCTCAATAGGGGTCTGTATTTCATAACCATAGGTTTATGCTACTTCTGATGAATTCCTAACAAAATGTTATTTTTGTTGCAACTTCACATTTTCAGGATTCTGATATGCTTGGTCAAGTTTAGTACAGCCGCTCCCTATTGATTCCATTTTCTCTGATGCACGGTGGTCGGCCGGCACACCTCTACCTTCTGTCGCAGCGTATCCAGGTCAGCATTGCGGCTTCCTCGACACTAAACTTATGCAACCATCCACCACAATTTTTCCTTTGTGACCTATATATACTCGGCTTCAGCGACAGTCTTGCTGATCTTAGGCAATCGACATTCTTCTCGCTTACTTGTCAGATGGGTGTTGCTTTGATGATTTAATCTGATAAAGATGACACACTAGGATGTAGAGGTACACAGAAAATTTCCGGTTAGTTTGTACATGACTGGATCATCTCCATGCAAAAATTTATGATACATATTTGGTAGGAAAATCTGTGAGGGGCTAAAACTGCAGCCTTCCCTTACCGCCCAATGCAAGTTCCCGGTTTAATTCTGGATTATTATTGTAGCCTTTAGGTTAAGTTTTTATTTGGTAAGCATAGCACCTAATTTACGATGAAGTGCATCCATCAAGCAAATTGTGTGACTGTTAATACAGAGCAAACATATCAGAATAGGTGATATTCGAGTCTATTGGAAATTGCTCCAATTAAGTTAAGATCAACTAAGTTACTAGGACCTGGATGCCCTGCAAGATACACAAATCTATCTTTGAGGCATGTGAGATTGCATCCTTCTATTCAAGGATTTCTGTCAGCTCATAATATATTGTGGTTTAAATGTGGGGTTTAAGTGCACAATTGAACTTTAGCTTCGAACAAAACAATGGTGTGTTGGTCTGTACAGAGGCGGACATTTTTGTTGCATTCCATGCTTGTCTATCAATGATTTTGACGTGTTTGTCCAGCATGTTTACTGTTTTGTGTTGTACTGTTTATACATATATTGATGGTCAGTTATGATATGGTTGTCTGTTCGCATAATGGTCGGTTATGTAATGGAGGTCTCTTCATGATGTGCTAGGGCATAATGTCGTTGTAGTCAAAGAGCTGCTATTCTTTGAGCACGTGTTGGACGGAACCGGTAGAAGCCATTCTTTAATGTGTGGTTATCCTTAATTTACATCTTCCTTAATTCACATCACAAAAAGTATTAAGTCCCTCTTTTGTCCACATGAACTTCCCTCCTTTGCCACATAAAAGGCGTCGAGCGCTCTATGGAAGCATCCAATCTCGCCGCTCTGCCAACTTCGCCTGAACGCCGACTGCCAATGCTCCATATACCGTCATACAATCTTGCCATTCTACCTACTTCACCGGAACACCGACCGCCGGTGCTCCATCTGAGGTACGCTGGATCACATGCCAAGCTAAATGCGTCTCCGTCATTTTTGAAAAAGAAATGATTTTTAGCTTCCATCGTTATTACCTTGCCATGTACGTACAGTCTGCAAAGTTTGCAAACAAAAAGTGAAACCTATAATGATGAGTGATGACTACGGTATTATATCTATTTAATTACCAGGATTAAATCTTCATGACTGTAAACGTTAGACATGTAGTATGCAAGTTTAGAGAGGGACATATCAAGTTTACTATGAATTCAAAAAGGGCACATTTGACAAACAACACACTTCAGGCTCTTTAATTGATTATTATTTTAGGGAGCAAAGATGCACACATGCCTTTCTTGCGCTGTGCTGAGAGTATATAATTTCATTCTGATTAGCTTGTTGGTTGGTAACCTATACTGCTAGTAAGTTGCCGTTGCTTGTCTGATCTGATACTTGTTAGTTGCCAAGCTGTAGTGATAGACTGCAGCCCTAACATGATGTCGATTATATCTAATCAGTATACACTATATTTCTGTAGTTATGCTAATTGGATTGGAATGAACGTAAATCAACCGGGTATATTTTTACATGGCCTTATACTATGGCTTTTTGGGTAGGCTGTTTTCAACTGGACTACAAATCAGTGTTATTTTCATGCATGGAAGTAGCGCTCAACCTTATTACTAACTAACATGTAAACGGTTCTGCTGCCTTCCTATTCTGATCATGGATTTTAAGCATATTGCTAACAAAATGTTGGCGAGTGTGGCAGTTTTTACCTAATCCAAAACATGGCCAATACTGAATTTCTAGCTTTCACGTTGCCATGTATATCCCATCTAAATTTCTTTAGTTTATGGACATTACAACTAAATTTAGCAGCTGCTGCGAGTGAAACACAATTGGGTAGAGCAAATTAATTACCGTTGGATTGAAAACAATAGGTTCAATTGGTTTTTGTGCAGCGGGAGGGGAGAAATTATATATGGTACAGGCTAACCTGGCCATTTTATGTTTTTTCTTTTGAGTGAATGCCTTCATGGCTTACTTTATTAATCAAATAAGTAAACTTACATCGTTCACAAGAGATTCATGAATAAAAGGGGATTCATCTACCCAATTACATGATAAATGGTCCTCATAGCTATGCTTAGCAATCTCATGTGCGACGGCATTGGCCTCCCGATAACAGTGAGCAAACTGAACCGTACCTATCTCCACAATCAAGTCAACGTAATCCGCTAAAACTGCAGCTCCTTCATGCCACCAAGTACTTCAGCACATGCTTCGATTACTTCTAAACAGTCTGATTCTGCTACTATTTGATGGTAGCCTAGAGATGCCGCCAAAGATAATCCTTCTTTCATCGCCAAGGACATAATGTATTTTTATCTATTCGGTTGTCAAATGGTTCTGTATCAGCAGATCCCTCTGTGGGCTCTGCAGGTGTATTGTTGATACATGTGAGTTTGGATTATTTAGATAGATGATGTATTTGTGGGGTCTGGTGCTCATTATAATGGTGTGCCGCTAACAAGGATAAAAGAGAAATTCTCCTGCATTGTGATTAATGTATATGACCCTACTCAGCAGGTGCTTAACAGTTAGTGTTTTTGTGGTACTTATCTTGCTTGCAGTATGGTTTATAGCTGACCTCCTTGATTCAGTTTAACAGCAATGGTAGATATAGTGGCAAAGTTCCATTGTTGTATAGTATCAGGATTTTTATGAAAACTTAACATCTCTTTTCTCGACCAGAATTTCAAATCGTAGACGATGGGTGTTGAACTGCTAGAATATTTATGCCCCTTTGCAACACATGGGCATATGTGCTAGCTTATTCCAAAAGAGAAAAACATTGGTACTATGTTGATAGCGAGGGTGCAAGGCTCAAGGGAAGCAGGTTCTCTAGCTCTCTGTATGCTTATGGTGTCTTGGATGAGGTTTATACCTCTATATGTTGCTTTGCTCATTGTTCATATTATCTTGAAGTTGCATCCCTTATGTTTGTGCTTTACGTTTCAGTTACAAATTCAATTCAACATGTCAGTTGAGGAAGCTGCTGAGTTAGCATGGTGGGCTATTTACCATTCAATATTCCTTGACGGAGCTAGTGGTGGCTGTGTTAGTGGCGGTATGCATTCTGTTTCTTAGTATCTATCATGATATTTGTTTTGTTCACTCACAACATGCATGCATATTTGTTAAACACCTTGTCATTATATCTTCCTTTTGAAAATACCAAACATAACTATTTGAGTTGTAATTACTTCCGTAAGTTTTTTTCCAAAGTTTGGCAAAGTTCAGAGATTTTTGTATTTTCCATCATGTAATGCACACCCCTAGCTTGGAATAGGGATTACGATGGTGATAAATTAAGCCATACCTTTCTATTTACAAATGTACAATGTTGTAGAGTATCAAAGGTGTTGTAGAGTATAGACATGGGTCTAGACATCTAGGAAAACCTCCCTATATAATGGTTACATATTAATTACATGCGTAGATATATTCTTTTTTTCATATGGCTTACATCTTGGTAGATTCTAAAATATGGTGTGATGTATAAATTATGGTCAACGCTATGTGTTTGGGTCAAATTATTATTTGAAAGTAGGGTAAAGTTTGTTGAAACAAAGAAAATTATCATTTGCGGTTGAGAGTATGGCTAATATCCCACTCAATCCTGGTTGCATCATTGCAAACGTGGCCCACTTTGCAGAAGAATACACCAACCATTTTGATAGTGGGCCTAACTCATCTCGACAATTCTGTTTGGGCCTCACTTCCCCTAATATGCTAGTCATCATCTCCTTTTCCGTATTTCTCTTGGTCATTTCACGATCTGAGAGATACGCCAACAATTTTGGTATTCACAAACTTATTTATATTCCGTGAGTATTAAATTGGCCGCAAACATTTTTTGAGTTCACAAACTTATTTTGAATACGTGAACATTTTCTGAGTTCGTAAACATTTTTCAAATTTGCAAACATATTTTTTGAACCTGTGAATGTTTATTGAATTCTCAAACACTTCTTTTCAAATTCGCCTTAAATGTTATTAGATTCTAAAATATGGTGTGATATAAAGAATTATGGTTAATGCTATCTTTAGTGTTTGGATCAAATTATTATTTGAAAGCATGGGTTAAATTTGCCAAAGAAAGAAGTTATCGTTTGGGCTTGATAGAGTATGACTATATCCCACTTGGTCCGGTTGCATCAAAAGCGTGGTACACACATTGGAGAAGAATACACCAACCATTCTGGTAGTGAGCCTAACTCATCTCAACAATTCTGTTTATGCCTTATTCCCCTAATGCGCTAGCCATCATCTTCTTGTCCCGTATTTCTCTTAGTCTCACTCCCAAACACTTCACGATCTGAGAGAGGGAATGCTAGCAGCTATGTCAACATTGCCCCATTCGACTGTTTATGCCACCTGAGAGGATGAAGGCTCTAGAGGCATCGTAGAGAGTCTGCCACCATCCTAGCCACGACGACGACAATGCTGCAGAGCATATAGTGGAAAGTAGAGTAGGACTGTGGCGTGACAGCACCACGGGAGGAGCTGCACACAAACAAGGGGCACTGCAGTCTGTTTCTTCTTTTGGGCGAGTGGAAGCGAGATAGTCAAGACTCCCAATAAGATGACGGTAAAGCGTCGGATCAGATAGAGGGTCACCATCAGCAGCATGGAGGTGAACATTAAGCTCCATGGAAGTTGTAACAATACGCTCATCATTAAGGGCAGCACGAGCAAGATCTTGTAGATCTTTTTTTGAGCAAGAAGAGACTTCAATCCCAAGAAAGTAGCGAAGAGGGCAAGATCCTGTAGATCTTTTTTTGAGCAAGAAGAGACTTCATTCCCAAGAAAGTAGCGAAGAGGGCAAAGGTCAGGCATAAGAAACTGCACACTAAGACGTGCCTTCACAAAGGCAATATACTCGGGGTCGTGACGAACAAGAGCAATAAGGTGGACAAACAACGTAGGGTCATGAGCACTAGTTGAAAACCTGAGACAACCACCGCAAAGGCAAAACGCTCAAACCAGGCATGAAGGGCCTGCTTAAAGCCATTTAGAGAGCGATGAAAAAGAGCATGTCGCTAGGAAGAGAATACCCAAGTGATGGCTGCATGTAAACCTCCTCATGCAGCTCACCATTAAGGAAGGCATTCTTAACATCAAGTCGAGACACATACCAATGGTGAACAAAGGCCACAACAAGAAGTGTGCGAACAATGGTCATATTGTTCGCATGAGCAAAAATTCTCATCGTAATCAAGACCATGCTCCTGCTGAAAGCCTTGAGCCACAAGACAAGCTTTGTAACGCTCAAGAACCATCACAACGAGTCTTAACCATGTAGACCCACAAGTGATGAGACGAACACGAGGAGGAAGAGAAACAAGATCCCATGTGCCGATATGCTCATGAGCAACAATCTCCTTTGTCATTGCAAGCTACCATTTGGGATGAACAACAACATCATGATAAGAAGTCGGCTCAAGAACAGCAGCGCCAACGCTTGGAAGACCAAGGCGGTCAACAGGCGGAAGCGGATGAGGATGCAAGCCATAAGTAGTCTGAGACACGGAAGATGGCACATCAGTAGATGCATCCACAAGATGCGGACGACCTGTATAAAGTGAGGAAAAGATGGAAGAATACGAGGAGGAATCATCGGGACAATCTCAGGTGGTGGTGACAAGGAAGCCTCCGATGACGAAGGTGTAGAATCCTATGATAAGCGAGGTGAGGAAATCATAGGAAAGATGTTTTATCTGCAATAATCGGAGAAGCAGGAGCAACACGATGAATGGATAAGGGCTCAACATGAGTGATACGAGTGTCGTTAAAAGTGAGGAAAGAGATATCCTCCACCGAAAAAGGAAGATGGACACGGGTACAAGGGATGAGACTCATCAAAAGTCATGCCCCGAGAAACAGGCATCGGACAACCAACACTATCCTAACAGAGATATACCTTATGCCGATCGTTGTATCCTATGAAGACACACTCAACAGACCGACCAGCCAGTTTGATGCCTTCACCAGGGGCATGGACATAGCAAACACAACCAAACAATTGAAGTGTTGAATAGATCAAGAAACATCAAGGAAACGCTTGAAAGGAACGCCACCCTGTAGAGCCGTGGATGGCTAAAGGATGATGATATAGATTAGTGGTGACAAATTTGGTCCAAAAATGCGGCGAAAGAGAGGCGACAACCATCAATGCACGAGCCATCTCAAGAAGGCGATGATGCTTGCGATGCCATTCTGAGCATGAGCACTAGGACAAGAGATGTGAGCAGGAGTACCCTGCTCAGCAAGGACTCGACACAAGAGCTTAGAGATACACTCTCCAGCATAGTCATCACATAACACACAAATAGGCGTAGAGAAGTGGATGTGAACCATGGCAGCAAAATGTTTATGTATAGATAAGACCTCACTGCGAGAAGAAATAAAGTATATCTAGGTGTGTCGTGAGAAATCATGTATAAAGATAATATGCTACTGAGGATCTCATTTCAAGGCAAAGGGGGATGAACCCCAGACACAGAGTGAACAAGGTCGATAGTATGCTGAGACAGTCTATGCCAACAACCCTGATGGTCTAAAGACATCGCCGGAGACGGATCCAAGAAGACCATGTCTAACTAAGGATGAGAGATGAGAGCCACATAAGTGACTCAAGGAGATGATGCCACTACTGAAAATAACTGGTAAACAAGGCAACAAAGGCGGAGAGACTGACGGTGGCGGCAGAGGGACTTGATCCAACATTCCACGTTCTTGTGCACTCTCTATTCCCCGCCGAGCCGGCTTGGTGTCCTTATCCTGTTTGCGGATTTTGTGTCATGCACTTGATTAAGCATCCCACGTTCTCCTATTGTGTGCCCTTGGCCCCGACGATAGGTAGCGCCGTGTTCTCGGGCGCGTCCCGTGGGTAAAATCCAGGTATGCGCCAATTGTCCAAGCTCCTGCTCACCATTGGTGTTGCTCGAGCATGTGTTTATGGTGTCGCGCAACAAGGGAACACGGGATGTGGGATCGAGACAACACACATAGCAACCCGCAACTAGGCAAAGGATACCCATCTGGACTTGCTGGGAGCGGAGGTGGACACAAAGGTGGATGTTGATATCCATAGGAGTCCCAATAGAGCGCTCATCGGTAAGAGCAGCATGAGCAAGAAGATAATGGATATTATTATATTTGAAAATAAAGAAGCCATTAGAGGTAGAAGAAACCTCGATCGCAAGGAAGAAGTGAAGAGGAGCAAAATCAGACATAAGAAACTCATTATGACAAGCCTTCACAAAGGCAATGTGCTTAGTCATTGCCCATGATGATCGACATATTGAAGAAGTGTTCGACCATGATTTGAATGGTGGCTGGAAGTGTAGGATCATGAGCACTCGCCGAAAAAACAGTCGCAGTCACCACTGAAACGAAGTGCTTAAACCAGAGACGATGTGTTTACTCAAGACCATATAGAGAGTGACGAAGACGACAAACCATGCCATCCGGAAGAGAATACCCAGGTAGTGGCTACATGTAGGCATTCTTGACATCAAGCTGAGGCACATACCAATGGCGAACATAAGCCACAATGAAAAGTGTGCGAAGAGTGGTCATGTGGGCCATATGGGAGCAAATGTCTCATCGTAGTCATGACCATGTTCTCACCACTAGACGAGCTTTGTAACGCTCAAGAGAACCATCCGAATCTTAACCTTGTAGGTTCCCTTCCAAGTGATGAGATGAGCATGAGGGGGAAGAGAAATGTGATCCCACACGCTGATGCTGCCAAGAGCATCAATTGTCGATGCCATTCAGATGATTAACAACGTTATGATAAGAGCGGCGCAATAACCGTAGCGGTCCATAGGCAGAAGCGGGACGAGCTCCGAAGCCATAAGTAGGTTGAGTTGGAGGCAGTGCGTTGCCAACAGAAGAAGACATAGTAGTCGAGGGAGATGGCTCATCAGAAGAATCCACAACAGGCAATGCCGAGTGTACTAAAGTTGAGTAACATGAGGAAAAGAAGGATCATGAAAAGATGAAGTGGCAAGAGTGCCTCGACTATTGACGGGGGGGAAGTACCATCTAAGAACATGAACATGAGAATCTAGAGGTGCAATCGAAGACAAATTGGTAGAATCATAACTCATATGAAAAGATGCTCCAGTACCAAGGATCCATGGAGGTGTACCTGATATTGTAAAATGGTGGTCTCTTAGTTCCTCTAGAGTAAGTAGCAAAACCTACAAAACATGTCGATGGAGAACCAAAAGAAGTAGCTAGCAGACAGTGATGTCGTGTAATCTCCAGCATAGTAATGGGCTCAACCGCTCAACTGAAGAGGTCGATGAAGAAGCATCACGTGACGAAGAACAAGAAGCAGTTTTCCAGAAGTGGTCGGGATCGTTCGAACTTTTTTTTCTATTTCTTCTTTTTATCTTTTTTCTCTTTTTTTTTGTTTTTTCTTCTTTTTATCTTTTTTGCATCATGTGAGCGAGGGTCACCATCTGGAACACTCAACAGACGGTAGTGGGATCGCACTGCCTCACGAGGAACACGGGATGTGTTAATGGTGTCGCCCAACAACGGAACACGGGATGTGGGATCGAGACAGCACACATAGCAACCCGCAACTAGGCAAAGGATACCCATCTGGACTTGCTGGGAGCGGAGGTGGACACAAAGGTGGATGTTGAGCTCCATAGGAGTCCCAATAGTGCGCTCATCAATAAGAGCAGCATGAGCAAGAAGATAATGGATATTATTATATTTGAAAATAAAGAAGCCATTAGAGGTAGAAGAAACCTCGATCTCAAGGAAGAAGTGAAGAGGAGCAAAATCAGACATAAGAAACTCATTATGACAAGCCTTCACAAAGGCAATGTGCTTAGTCATTGCCCATGATGATCGACATATTGAAGAAGTGTTCGACCATGATTTGAATGGTGGCTGGAAGTGTAGGATCATGAGCACTCGCCGAAAAAACAGTCGCAATCACTACTGAGACGAAGTGCTTAAACCAGAGACGATGTGTTTACTCAAGACCATATAGAGAGTGACGAAGACGACAAACCATGCCATCCGGAAGAGAATACCCAGGTAGTGGCTACATGTAGGCATTCTTGACATCAAGCTGAGGCACGTACCAGTGGCGAACATAAGCCACAAGGAAAAGTGTGCGAAGAGTGGTCATGTGGGCCATATGGGAGCAAATGTCTCATCGTAGTCATGACCATGTTCTCACCACTAGACGAGCTTTGTAACGCTTAAGAGAACCATCCGAATCTTAACCTTGTAGGTTCCCTTCCAAGTGATGAGATGAGCATGAGGGGGAAGAGAAATGTGATCCCACACGCTGATGCTGCCAAGAGCATCAATTGTCGATGCCATTCAGATGATGCCATTCAGATGCCATTCAGATGATAAGAGCGGCGCAATAACCGTAGCGGTCCATAGGCAGAAGCGGGACGAGCTCGGAAGCCATAAGTAGGTTGAGTTGGAGGCAGTGCGTTGCCAACAGAAGAAGACATAGTAGTCGAGGGAGATGGCTCATCAGAAGAATCCACAACATGCAATGCCGAGTGTACTAAAGTTGAGTAACATGAGGAAAAGAAGGATCATGAAAAGATGAAGTGGCAAGAGTGCCTCGACTATTGACCGGGAGGGAAGTACCATCTAAGAACATGAACATGAGAATCTAGAGGTGCAATCGAAGACAAATTGGTAGAATCATAACTCATATGAAAAGATGCTCCAGTACCAAGGATCCATGGAGGTGTACCTGATATTGTAAAATGGTGGTCTCTTAGTTCCTCTAAAGTAAGTAGCAAAACCTACAAAACATGTCGATGGAGAACCAAAAGAAGTAGCTAGCAGACAGTGATGTCGTGTAATCTCCAGCATAGTAAGGGGCTCAATCGCTCAATTGAAGAGGTCGATGAAGAAGCATCACGTGACGAAGAACAAGAAGCAATTTTCCAGAAGTGGTCAGGATCGTTCCAACTTTTTTTCTATTTCTTCTATTTTTCTTTTTTCTCTTTTTTTCTTTTTTTATCTTTTTTTGCATCACGTGAGCGAGGGTCACCATCTGGAACACTCAACAGACGGTAGTGGGATCGCACTGCCTCACGAAGAACACGGGATGTGTTAATGGTGTCGCCCAACAAGGGAACACGGGATGTGGGATCGAGACAACACACATAGCAACCCGCAACTAGGCAAAGGATACCCATCTGGACTTGCTGGGAGCGGAGGTGGACACAAAGGTGGATGTTGAGCTCCATAGGAGTCCCAATAGTGCGCTCATCAATAAGAGCAGCATGAGCAAGAAGATAATGGATATTATTATATTTGAAAATAAAGAAGCCATTAGAGGTAGAAGAAACCTTGATCTCAAGGAAGAAGTGAAGAGGAGCAAAATCAGACATAAGAAACTCATTATGACAAGCCTTCACAAAGGCAATGTGCTTAGTCATTGCCCATGATGATCGACATATTGAAGAAGTGTTCGACCATGATTTGAATGGTGGCTGGAAGTGTAGGATCATGAGCACTCGCCGAAAAAAACAGTCGTAGCCACTACTGAGACGAAGTGCTTAAACCAGAGACGATGTGTTTACTCAAGACCATATAGAGAGTGACGAAGATGACAAACCATGCCATCCGGAAGAGAATACCCAGGTAGTGACTGCATGTAGGCATTCTTGACATCAAGCTGAGGCACATACCAATGGCGAACATAAGCCACAATGAAAAGTATGCGAAGAGTGGTCATGTGGGCCATATGGGAGCAAATGTCTCATCGTAGTCATGACCATGTTCTCACCACTAGACGAGCTTTGTAACGCTCAAGAGAACCATCCGAATCTTAACCTTGTAGGTTCCTTCCAAGTGATGAGATGAGCATGAGGGGGAAGAGAAATGTGATCCCACACGCTGATGCTGCGAAGAGCATCAATTGCCGATGCCATTCAGATGATTAACAACGTTATGATAAGAGCGTCGCAATAACCGTAGCGGTCCATAGGCAGAAGGGGGACGAGCTCGGAAGCCATAAGTAGGTTGAGTTGGATCCAGTGCGTTGCCAACAGAAGAAGACATAGTAGTCGAGGGAGATGGCTCATCAGAAGAATCCACAACATGCAATGCCGAGTGTACTAAAGTTGAGTAACATGATGAAAAGAAGGATCATGAAAAGATGAAGTGGCAAGAGTGCCTCGACTATTGACCGGGAGGGAAGTACCATCTAAGAACATGAACATGAGAATCTAGAGGTGCAACCGAAGACAAATTGGTAGAATCATAACTCATATGAAAAGATGCTCCAGTACCAAGGATCCATGGAGGTGTACCTGATATTGTAAAATGGTGGTCTCTTAGTTCCTCTAGAGTAAGTAGCAAAACCTACAAAACATGTCGATGGAGAACCAAAAGAAGTAGCTAGCAGACAGTGATGTCGTGTAATCTCCAGCATAGTAAGGGGCTCAACCGCTCAACTGAAGAGGTCGATGAAGAAGCATCACGTGACGAAGAACAAGAAGCAGTTTTCCAGAAGTGATCGGGATCGTTCCAACTTTTTTTTCTATTTCTTCTTTTTATCTTTTTCTCTATCTTTTTTTGTTTTTTCTTCTTTTTTTCTTTTTTGCATCACGTGAGCGAGTGGCAGCTAGATATGCCATACTCCCAACAAGATGACGGTAAAGTGTCAAATTAGACAAAGGGTCACCATCAATAGCACGAAGGTGAACATTTAGCTCCATGGGAGTCCCAACAGTGCGCTTATCAGTAAGTGCAACACAAGCAAGAAGATCCTGGATTACATTTCTTGAGCAAGAGAGCTCAATCCCAAGAAAGTAGCGAAGAGGCCCAAGATCAGGAATAAGAAACTGATCACTAAGACGTGCCTTCACAAAGGCAATATACTCGGGGTATTCGCTAGTGACGATCATGTCATCAGCATATAGAAGAAGAGTCCTACCAAGAGCAGAAAGGTGGACAAACACCGTAGGATCATGAGCACTCGCTGAAAACCAGTGGCAGCCACCGCAGATGCAAAACGCTCAAACTATGAGCGAGGGCTTGCTTAAGGCCATAGAGAGTGACGAAGACAACAAAGCATGTCGTCAGGAATAGAATACTTATGTGGTGGCTGCATGTAAACCTCCTCACGTAGCTCACCATTAAGAAAGACATTCTTAACATCAAGCTGAGGCACAGACAAGTGGCGAACAGAGGCCACAACAAGAAGTGTGCGAACATTGTGCCACATGAGCAAACAATCTCATCGTAATCAAGACCATGCTCCTACTGAAAGCCACAAGCCATAAAACGAGCTTTGTGGCGCTCAAGAGAACCATCAGAGCAAAGTCTTAACATTGTAGACCCACTTACAAGTGATGGGATGAACAGGAGGAAGAAGAGAAACAAGATCCAACGTGCTGGTGCACTCAAGAGCAACAATCTCCTCTGCCATCACAAGATGCCATTTGGGATGAAAAACAGCGCCAACGCTTGGAAAATCATGGTGGTCCACAAGCGGGAAGCGGACGAGGATGCAAGGCATAAGTAGGTTCAGGCGGGGAAGATGGCACATTAGTAGACGCACCCACAACACGCGGACGACGAGTATAGAAGTGAGGAAAAGATGGAAGAATACAATGAGGAATCATCGGGACAAACTCAAGTGATGGAGACAATGAAGCCATCGGTGACGAAGTTGTACAATCTTGTGATAATTGAGGTGAGGAAATCATAGGAGATGATGGCATTGGATCTACAATAATTGAGAAAGTGTGGGAAGAGTGTCCATGTGGGCCATAGGAGCAAATGTCTCGTTGTAGTCATGACCATATTCCCATTATTAGACGAGCTTTGTAATGCTCAAGAGAATCATCAAAGTCTTAGCCTTGTAGACCCTCTTACAAGTGATGAGACAGGCACAAGGAGGATGGTTAGTGAGATCCCATCTGCCAATGCATGCAAGAGCATTCGATGCCATCCTATCCGGGATGAACAACAATGTCACGATAAGAAGTCGTCTCGAGAAGAGCGGTGCTAGAATAACCATAGCGGTCAATAGGTGGAAGTGGGTGAGTTCCGGAAGCCATAAGTAGATTGTGCTGGAGGTGGTGCGTTGCCAACGCGCGAAAGAATCCACAACACATAGATGACCATTCTAGTCAAGAAGAGGATGAGGGGAATCACTAGGGAAGCCTCCAGTAATGAACAAGGTGAAGTCATAGGTGACGATGGTGTGGGGTGTACAACAGTAGTATGGGAAGACACGGTCACTCGGGGAGGCCAAAGGAGAGGATGGATGTGGATAGAAAGGACAAGACTCATCAAAAGTCACATCCCGAGAAATGTGTAGTCTGTTTGGTGCATTCACGAGGGCAAGAAGAACGAAGCAAACACAACCAAACAAATGAAGCATTTAGTCAGGAGAACGACCAAAAAGACGCTCAAGAGGAATGCCACCCTGTAAAGCAGAGGCAGGATGAATGTTTGATGAGGTAGGTGGAAGTAGAAACACCTGAGGTGGAAGAGAGGCGACGATCATTAATGCACGAGCCACCTCAAGAAGGTGACGCTGCTTGCGCCCAGCAACACCATTTTGAGCGTGAGTACCAGGATAAGGGAACTGAGCAAGTGTGCTTTGCTCAACAAAGCTTCTTACAAATAGACAAGACTTCACTACAAGAAAACATAAAATATGTCCATGTATGTCAAGAGTAATCATCTGAAAAGATTATATAGTAGCGATTGCCTCCTTCCGAGAAAGAGACCGTCGATTGCAGTGAAGGGAATGTGAAGCTAGTCAAGCTCCTAGAGGCCCTGAGAGTCACA
Organism: Triticum aestivum; assembly: GCF_018294505.1. Taxonomy (NCBI): domain Eukaryota; kingdom Viridiplantae; phylum Streptophyta; class Magnoliopsida; order Poales; family Poaceae; genus Triticum; species Triticum aestivum. Next base: position 671,341,731 of record NC_057812.1, read on the forward strand.
GTGTTGAGGGCTAGCACCAAGTAGACCACCCGTGTGAGGATCCTAATCAGAACAAGATTTAGAGTCAAGAATGACCCTACAACCAGAGTGAAAAAATGCTACCAAAAACAAATTCTTGCTTTCAGAAAACCAGAGTGAAAAAATCTAACCACCTGAAATGAGTTGCATGGTAAATGGAGGAACATGAGCAATAGAAGAAGCATGAAAAGATGAAGTGCTAAGAGTGCCTCGACTATCGACTATCGACTAGGAGGGAAGTACCATCAACAGTAAGAACATGAGCATGAGAATCTAGAGGTCAAGTGGGGGACAAATTGGAAGAATCATAAGTCATATGAAAAGACGCTCCAGTACCAAGGATCCATGGAGGCGTACCTGATTGTGTAAAAAGTGTTTTCTCGGTACCAGAAGAATCAGTAGCAAAACTTGCAAAACCTGTCGATGGAGAACCAAAAGAAGTAGCTAGCAGACACCGAAGTCGTGTAATCTACATTGGCCCTGTTTGGATACTCTAACTCAGTTAGAGGTTAGAGTTAGATTCTAACCGTGAACCAACCCTGAACTAACTCTAACCAGAGAGGTGTTTGGATGGTAGGGTTAGATTGACAATAAATGCTCTTTCTCAATCATTTGGCTACTTTGGACCCTATTTTCTACCGGATTTGGCGCAGCGAGCCCTGGCCGAGGCAGACGGGGACTCGCCCGGCAAGGAGCCGCGCTGGCCTCTTGCGCAGCCCGCCGACCGAATCTGTCGTCCCTGTGCAAGGAGTCATGTTGGCCGAGGCTGACGGGGACGGGCCGCACAAGGAGCCACGACAGCTTACTGGCGGGCCGCCGGGAGACGAGGGGGTTGGAACGGGAGGATAGGGTGGGGTTGCTTACCGGCGGCGGACGGGAGCGTGGATACGGCGAGGCGCCTTCACAGGCGGTGCGAGAGGGAGGGAGAGGACGAGAAGCTTCGAGGAAATGGGGAGGGATCTGCTGCAGGGAGAGTGAGAGAAAAAGGTCTTTCCTTTTTTAGTGGTCCCAAGGAGAACTAACCCAAATAAGCACCTTTTGGGTGGGTTAGATTTTTTGGGTGTCTAACCCAAACTAACCCTCCCCGTTTGGATATTTTTGGGTTAGTTGAGTCCAAACTAACCCAAACTAACAAGGCCATTGTAGTCAAGGGCTCAACTGCAGAGGTCAACGAAGAAGCATCAGGCAATGAAGAACCAGAAGCAGTAAGTAGGTGTCAGAAGTCGTGCAATCTCTTACAAGGTGAAGGACATTGCTGAAGTGGTCGACGTAGAATCACCAGAAGAGGAGTGACCGCCACCACTTGTGTAAGCCTAGATGATGACTAGTACCTGTTGTAGAATCGGTGGAGATGAGGTTACATGCACATGAGGACCAATTGCGAAGGGAAGGCGCACATGACGTAGTCGGTGGAGTGATGTGCACCAACACTACTGATGAAAGCCGTGAGGCAAGTTTGTGTACAACGACCATCACCGCTTGTAAGGGTCGCGAGAGGAGTCATTGTAGAGCCACTATCGTAGCCTACGGAAGGCACCGGGGTGAGCAACGTCATAGATGGAGGAGCACCAAGCATCGATGGACAATGCATGTGCGACAGCCTAAAAAGCCACCACACAACAAGGAAGAGAAATTGTGTCCAATGAAGACATTGTACCTTTTTTTTGTTCTTCTACTCTTTTACATAATTAGCTTTGTCTTACGAAAGAAGAGAGTAGCGGTGCATGGAAGAGCAGCGTATAGGGCGCATGTGAAGGGGCATGTGGTCCCCTAGAGAGGCATGTCGACAGGACAGGTTGCTGTTTGTGAGGTCTGGCGGCGAAGTCCGACGTTGAGGTCTTGCGTGCAGCAAAAGAGGGAGCTGAGATTGTGACCTACAACAACGGACATCGCGGAGATTGCGGATGGGCGCCGGCCTCCTTGAGAAGATGGTGTGGTGTCGACCAGCTGGAACGTCGGGGCATCTTGGAGCGGCGAAAAGGCATGACCTCTTGGAGCGGTAGGACATTGGCCTCCGTAGAAGGCGATGAGGCACCAACCTTCTAGAGATGGAGATGAGGCACAACCTACTTGGAGATGGTGAAGAGGTAGCATGCGGTTGCGAGCGCGATGGAGGTGGCCACCAGTGGCGAGCACGACGGAAGCGGAGGTATCGAGTTCGGAAGGGCATGACGGGAGCGATGGCCTGTGGGAATTCACCGGGGCGGGATTGCCTTGGACGACAATGGAGAGACTACCATGATCTTGTGGTAGCAGAGCGACGACGACATTGATTAGAAAATCGATCTAGAGGAGCACGAGTTGTGCATGCGAGAAAGAAAACCTAGGCTTTGATATCATGTTAGGAATGTACAACTTGTATTCCCAGGGATGAAAACGGAGTGGAAAGTTTCAGCTTTTCCGAAGAAAAAATGGAAACAGAGAGGAAATATGAAAGCGGAAATGGAAATTTGCAAAACGAAAATAGAAATGAAATTTTTGATGCGGAAATGGAAACAAAAACGGAATGGTGTTTTCCGGTGGAACACACGTGGAAACGAAACTTTTCGTTTCCATCAATATGGAGTTTTCGTTTCTACTATAGGCCCATGGCTGCTTTGTAGCTCAACTACCAAACAACACACAATGACACAATCAGTAGAATGAGCAGAATGTATCATTTGAGTAAAACTGTTTACTACCACAAACATACTCAACTAGACCCTATACGGAATTGTCATGTAGTACTACAATACTACCCTATGTTACCAACACAACCATATTATTTTGTAGCCATGTTAACAATTCCATCATTTTGTTTTTTGTTTATTTGTATTTGTCTATGGTTCAAGAGGTTTTAAGTTACGTTCAACACATAGTTTTGTTTTCGTATCCGCTTTGTATTCGCTTCATGTTTGTTTTCGATAGTATCTGTTTCCGTATTCGTTTCTGGGGTTTCTGTATTCATTTCCGCTTCGGCAAAAAAAATATGAAAACAAATATGGTAGCACCTAGTTTCGTCCGTTTTCGTGCCGTTTTCATCCCTAGTGTTGAGCCCTAGGTGTCAGAAGTGTGGTGTACATGATGACCGGGCAGTGATCTAACGCCATGGAGGATCCCGTGGCTGAAAAGCAACTAGGATGTCTTTTTCGTTGAGCAGAATGAGCGGTTTGGCTGCACCACCATTGGCGAACGTCACTTGTTGCTCCAGGTGTAGCGCCGCCAGGCGAGGTTGATCTCGTGAAGCTCGAGGTAATCAACGAAACGATGGAATTTGCCCATCTATCTTCTGTCTTGGATAGTGTTATTCATATCCTTCACTTGGTACATCAAGTTGAAGTCACCGGTAAATGATCTAAGGGCCATGGTGTGCGAAATGGAACTCACAACTCTTGGAGGAAAGCGAAGCGGTCTGCATCAGCGAAATGACCATATGCGGTTGACAATCACCGAGTGGGTGGTTGAGACGAACAAAGGGCAAAGGTGAGGAAGGCTACCCTAGAAACTTCCCAGCTGTCTGATCTCCAAGCAACCAAGATATCTCCATGTATTCCAGCAGCTGACAGGACGAGACAGTCGAAAGTAGGTCCGAGAAGTCCAAGGATGGATTGTCAATCATAGCTAGCTTTGTCTCCTGAACAAAGAGAAGGCAAATGTGTTTGTTTGGAACAATTGCATGGAGCACATTACATCTCATCGGTGCATTAAGGCCTTACACGTGTAAGAAGACTACATCGAACTAAGGATGAGAGACGAGAGTCACACGAGTGACCAAGGCGATGATCCCACTTCTGAAAAGAGCTGGTAGACAACGCAACAGAGGCAGAGAGACTGGTTGCGGTGGCAATAGAGGGAAGGTGAAGCCAGCTAAGCTCCCAGATGCCCTATGAGTCACGTCGTCGATGACCGACACGAAGGAGAGCACCAATGTGATGGTCCAAAACAGAGCATGAGTCAAAGTCGGAAATTATTTGACAACTAGAGTCAACAATCTGACCACCAGAAATAAGCTACATGGTAAGTCGAGGAACATGAAAAGACGAAGTGCTAAGAAGTCCTGGACCATCAACTAAGAGGGAGGTATGTACAAGTGTGTTACAATATGCAACAGAAAGCCCTTTATAGAACGAGGAAAATACAAAGGGGTACACGCTAAATATATCTCCTAACACCCCACCCCCCTCATGATGGATCAGTAACACTGAATTTGGAGAGATAGAAGTCGTGTTGTGCCCTAGTATTGGTCTTCGTAAAGAAATCCGTCAACTATAACTCAGAAGGCACATACTGAGAAGCAATAGCTTGATCCTGCACGCCAGCACGCACAAAAGAAGCATCAACCCCAATATGCTTGGTGAACTCATTCTTCACATGGTCGTGCACAATACTAAGAGCACTTGTACTGTTAGACAAACGCAAGATAGATGTATTGACAGAAACAACAAACTTCTGAAGTAGCCACCTTAACCAAGTCACCTCTGTCGTCAAAAGAGCCATAGCTTGCAACTTAGCCTCTGCACTCGAACGTGAAACTACAATCTGTTTCTTTCTTCCAGGCAATCAAAGAACCGCAAAACAAAACACAGTAAGCAGAAAGTGAACGGCGATTCCAGGGATCACTAGCCCATGTAGCATCTGAATAGGCCTAAAGCTGTAATGAACTAGAGTGCGAAAAAAAGATACAGTGAGAGATCGTGCCACGAAGGTATTGGAGAGCATGAAGGAGGTGATTATAGCGAACCGATGTGGGCGCAGAGACAAACTGACCCAAAATATGGACATGATAGGAGATATCTGGACAAGTGGCTGCTAGATAGACAAGATTCTCAACAAGATGACGATAACCCGTCGGATCAAACAGGGCTCACGATCAGTAGCACGAAGATGAACTCTATGGGAGTCTCAACAGTGCCCTCAGCACGAGCAAGATCCTGGATATATTTTTCTTAAAAAAATTAAAAAACATCAAAGGTAAAAGAGACCTCTATCCCAATAAAGTAGCGAAGAGGACCAAGATCAGATGTAAGAAACTACTCAAAAGGTAATATACTCAAGGTCATCGCTATTGATGATCATGTCATCAATATATAGAAAAGAAGAATCAGACCATGAACAGAAATGTGGATAAACAACGTAGGATCATGAGTGCTCGCTGAAAATCAGCAGCAGTCACCACAGAGGCAAAACACTCAAACTAGGCACGAGGGCATGCTTAAGGCCATAGAGAGCGCGACAAAGATGACAAACCATGCCATCGTGAACATAATACCTAGGTGGTGGTTGCATGTAAGCCTCCTCACGTAGCTCACCATTAAGAAAGGCATTCTTAACATCAAACCCGAGACACAAACCAATGGCGAATGGAGGCCACATCAAGAAGTGTGCAAACAATGGTCATATAATCGACATGAGCAAAAGTCTCATCGTAATCACGACCATGCTCTTGCCGGTGCACTCAAGAGTAGCAATCTCCTCTGGCATAACAAACTGCCATTCGGGATGAACAAAAGCATCTTGATAAGAAGTCGGGTCAAGAACGGCAGCGCCAACGCTTGGGAACACGATCAACAGGCGAAAGCGGACGAGGACGCAAGCCATATTACTTTCCTCACTTTTCCCAACACTCCTATCACTCTTGTTGAGCCCTTGTCCATCCGTCCTACTGCTCTTGCTTCTTCGACTATTGCAGATCCGCCGCCGCCATCTCCTATGGTTTTTTCACCTTGCTTATCATAGGTTTCTGCACCTTCATCCTCGATGACTTCCTGTCTTCATCACCTGAGTTTATCCCAGTGATTTCCTCCTCGTATTCTTCCATCTTTTCCTCACTTTTATACTCGTTCTCGCGTCGTGGATGCATCTAATGATGCACTATCTTCCTAGTCTCAACCTACATATCATCCACCGAAAAGGTTGAGGAAGATTGACGTGGGTAGAAGGGTCGCGGCTCATCTAAAGTCACATCCCTAGAAATATGCATCTGACGACCAACTTGATCCCAACAATCATATCCCTTATGCTCATCACTGTATCCTAAAAAGACACCTTGCAAAGATTGAGCGGTTAGTTTGGTGCATTCACGGGGGGCAAAAAGGACAACAAACACAACCAAACAAACGAAGCATTGAATAATCAAGAGAATGATAAAACAAATGCTCGAAAGGAACACCACCCTGCAAAGCAGTGGATGGCTGAAGATTGATGAGATAGGTGGAAGTGGAGACAGCCTCAGCCCAAAGTGGGGCGGAAGAGAGGTAGCGACCATCAATGCACGAGCCGTCTCAAGAAGGTGATGATGCTTGCTCTTGGCCATGCCTTCTAGGGCCAGTTCTTTTGGGGGGGGGGGCTTATGGCTGGCTTTGTAAATAAGCTTCCCCCACCCCAACTTATTCTAGAAGCCCAATCTAAAATTTTATTTTGGAAACCTACTAATTAAGGATTAACTAGTAGGCTTGGCACCACAGGGTGGTCGGGTCATCAGGGTGAGCAGCGGTGGGCAAAGTTGGGCTTAGCCATGATGCTGTTGAAGGGAAGGCAGTCCGTCGCCGCTCGTGCCTGCCAACCAATGCTATCGATCACTGCTCACCGGCCTTCGTGCTTCATCTCCAATCTAGGCTGCACATCTTTGCCCTCGCCATCTTCTTCACCCAGTTTTTGCCTCTTCATTTCATTGGTTTCTTGATTATCGAATTTTGATTTCTTGATTTATGTATTTTTGAGACATGTTCTTGATTATCTCACTCCGATTTTCCTAGGTTATTTCCCGTGTTGCTTGCAAAGATTGAATTGGCATGGTCGTGGCACTCATACAATGCCTTGGTGCACCCCATTCTCGTTGCTTGCAAAGGCAGATCCCACAACCTCACACGTGCTATTAGTAATTTATGTGCTACAAATTTTCTCTTTTGGTTAGATGCATGCACACATGCTTTTATGCAGTGCTTTAAGTAACCTGGACATTTAGTGCTTTATTTGTGTAGATACAAGAAGATTTATGATCTTGTTAAGTAACATGTTGAGAGGTCTGAAGGAGGAGGGGCGGGGTTGGAAGCTATGAATGTAATATAAATACTTGCACTGCACTATATGATTTTTCATGTGCAAAATAGAATCACCCACAGTGTAGCTTTTGATTTATTCAGGTTGAGATGGGTAGTTGCAAATTCACTGGTTCACTGACCTAAATCTTTCTACTCAGGTTCATTTGTGTATCACCTTTGTTTTGAAAAAAAATGCAAGCTTTATCATGTTTGTCATTAATAGATCAATGAAGCAACAAAATATTAGTTGGACCAATTCCTGATAGCCGTCTTCTTTAACCTGCTTCAGAATCAGGAAAGATTGGTTCCTAATATGTGATGCTTTCGTTTTAATGGGCTGGATAATCAGGAAGGTCCATGATATTTAAGCAGGCAAGATTCCCATTGTATTCCCTGGAAAGTCACTATCCTTGTGACAAATAGTATGAATTACGTTTTTTCCTGAACATCTATCTCCAGATAAAGCTTCTTCCCCGAACTGGCTTCGACAAGGCAGAACTCAAGGGCTATACGGTAGTCATCCATGTCAGCGTGTACCAGACAATCAAAGTATGCCAATACTAGAACATGTGTGTTTTAATATAATTTTTCCTCTTATTGCTTGCTGGGGATCATGTAGGCATCCTATTTTGTTCAGTAAGTAGAGATACATTTGCGCTGGGCATAAACACCAATATCTTGCAACATGAACAACTTGTTACAGTTGAAGCAACATTACAGTTAACACTCAGAACTAGGCTATAATCAAACTTGTTCAGACCTTGCACATGCTTTAAGCTCTGCTGCAGTATTGTGTTTTGCTGCTTGTCCACTGTCATTCTCGGATATGAATTCAACTGTAGATGATTGAGCCAAATGAAGTATACAAAGTTTGGCCTCTAACCTGTCCTTTCTATGTATCGCTCCTTTCATTTCCCACAAAATCATTATTCTTCTGATAACTGAGAAATATATTCTTTGCTTGTTACTCCCTTCGATCCATAATAAGTGTCGCAGCTTTGAACTAACCTTAGTTAAAAACTGTGGCACTTACTTATTTTGGATCGGAGGGAGTATTACTCTTGATTTCTTCAGAGAAAGAATACAAACTTTATACATTGTTCTTCTGATAACTGAGAAATATATTGTGGCTCATGTTGTGGCAAGGCTACTACGATCCATACTTTGTCAAGTATAAAGTATTATTGAGAGTATGAAGTTTGTTTATTTATAGTGTATTGCTCTCCTCTCTTCCTCTCCATTGTCATTGACGCAATTACAATTGCAGATTTAAGTCTCTTTGATCCTCTGCTGTAATCTGGCAATAATATCAGCACATAAATTGATTCGCTTCTTCCAGCGTGCATGGCATTCAACTCTCGGTGCAGGTTGTTCATTAGTGATCTGGTTTGCTAAAAGGCATATTATTTTATCCAGTCCTGGAATTGCTTATGTGCTGGCAAAACATGATAAGCAGGCATTGAACCTCGGCCATCCATCAACGAATTTATTCCATCTGTCAAAGATGATGATAACATCTATGGCTACTGTTGAAGACATCAATATCATCAAAATAGTATTAGATAGCTTACGAACTGTATTTTTTCTAGCTTACTATATGCAATGCTCTCTTTTAGGTTAAGTATCTGCATATATGAATCTAGTTCCTAAGGCATGCCTCAAGGGCAAGAGCTGCAGTCTTATCCTCGACCCTGAATGACCGATCGGGGTTGTTGATTGTGATTACACTGTTCGTTCCCGGCATCGTTTTATGTATGCATAGTGGGGTACGGCGTGGGATTTAGCCAACGCCGGTCACCTGAGCAATGCATGGTAGTCGCTCCAGAATGGTACAATGTCGAAGACTAACTCCTCGACTCTCTACGTGAAGCGTAGTTCGGGGACTACACCTTTAAAGGTTGTCCTGCTCGGCTGGATGCGAGATTTGTCGAACTGCACCTTTTGTAAAGTATCCTCGTATAAGGTTGAGGCTGCTGCCTCTGTCCATCAGGACCTTTGATAAGCGATATCCATCAATAATAGGGTCTAGGACCCAGTAATTCCTGAGCTTGTGGGTGGCTGGTTTATCCGATGAGGCGGAGTGGATGGCACATGATTCGTCGAGCATGGCGTCTAGCCGCGATTTAAACTTATCGCTGCTGGACCGACCTCTCTTTCAGGAGGGCTGCTTGTCGTCCAAGTTGGTGCTGCTGTGCTTGGATCATCGATTGCGGCGCATGCACTGTTTTCTTCTACGATCTTGGATAATTCCGTGTTGGCGTTCTCGCGCCATTCATTGACTGTCCAGGCATCCACCATGTTGTACTTAGCGACTATGTTGGAGAGTTCGGTGAATGTCTTCAGCTGACACCGAAGGAATTCTATCATTATCCCTTTGTCGTGGGTGTTGTCACGGAAGGCTGCTAATGCCTCTTGTTCCGTGCAGTCTGGGATTTGGTTCTTCGGGAACTAAAATCGTGTCCAGAATTCCTGGGTCGTCTCCCTCGTCTTTTGTACGACAAGGGCTAGATCCTAGATGTTAGTTGTTCCCGATTTATTTGTGTGGTATTCGACATGGGAGGTGGGTGGGATTGAAGATTTCATTCCCGATCTAATCTGGCATCGGTGCCTCCGATGAGTTTTTCCGTTGTCAATCTAATGTTGTCCCTGGCAATTTCGACGAAACCTGGCTTGTCAGGCCATCGTATTGTATCGTCGGATTCGATCTCCAGGCTTGGTCTGACAAGTAGATCCTCGGTGCTTGGGCGGAGATAGCCTGCCGCTCTTTGCTAGATCTAATTTCATGGTGGAGGAGGCCAGGACAGGGTCTGAACCATCGAGCTCTATGTCTCGACTGATGGTTCGAGTTTTGATCTTCTCCGGTGGCTCAGTTAAGCCGGGATGCTACGCAGAGGCTACGTCGGCATCGATCTGATCGTCAGCTCTTGAAGCCATTGAGTTGCTTCGATTTTCCAGAGGGACTTGTATGAGCCTCCAATGTCAGAGCTAAATCCACCGGATCTCGGGTAGGAGGTCCCGATCTGGTAGTCTTGGCTAGATGGTAAGGGACATGAGGTTTACCTTGGTTCAGTTCCTCTCGAAGAGGTAAGACCCTACGTCCTGCTTTGTATTGACTGTGGATGGGGGTACAAAGTATAAGTGATCTACTGCGAGATCGTATGTGAATGAATCTCCCCTCTACGGCCCTGGCACCTCGGCTTATTTACATACCGGGGTACCTAGGGCAAACGTGCCGAGGACTATCTTATGCCTTGGAGTATACGCCAAGTCTTCATGTCATTCCTTCTTGAAGCTTCTGGACCAGATGAACGTGGCCCACTAGTGATAGGCTCT